>NC_061106.1:37747593-37777593 GCF_015104395.2 Macrobrachium nipponense
TTATTTTGACAGCTTCTTTCCGTCATTTAACAGATAGTATATATATATATATATATATATATATATATATATATATATATATATATATATATATATATAAATTAAAAACTATCCTTTGGCAATCCACCATGGGAGTCAAGTGTAAGTCAAGACCCAGTGTGAATCTCAGCTTTATTAATTGAGTTCAGTAGCCGAGTCAGTGTGTGTGTGTGTGTGTGTGTGTGTGTGTGAGTGAGTGCGAGTTCTAACGAAGAATTTGGTTCGTTACGCCCGTGTTTTTGGTCCAGTGAATTCTCTCGAGTTTTATATGTTTGTGATGTTATTAATTGAATGATATTGTCACTGCTGTTATTTCCAACGGGCATTTATTATCATCATCATTTATTACCGTTACTCTACAGTTTCAGTGATTTGTTATTATTTGGCAGTTTCGTTCATTGTTATCGTCGCTGCACATTTTTATTAATGAATATCAGTTATTGTCATTGCTGTACCTCACGTGGGATGAATAAATCGAAGGTTATTCGGAAGGAGGCAGTTGTCACTGAGGTGTTATGAGTGATTTGTAATTAGGATATTGTCCCTTTTAGTTTCAAGATTGGCAGAATCAGGTTCGAAAATAACGGATGAAAATATTATAGGGTGATTCTTCCGCTTTTCGCTCCTCTTCGACTTTTCCAGAGAGAGAGAGAGAGAGAGAGAGAGAGAGAGGGCAAATCCTGATAATAAAAATTCAACCAGAGGATGAAGTACAATTGACTGTGTGTGATAAAAATGCTGTTTTTCTTTTTTCCTTTTTCTTACCTACAAATACTGGAGTGTGTTTTTTTATTTTTTTTTCCGGTTTTTATGGAGTACGAGAGAGCAAGAGAGGAAAAGTGAGAGAGGGTGAGACAGATCCAGGGAGAGAAGGGAGACGTCGACTACTTACCATGGAATCACTCGTGCCTATAGCTGATTTCTTTTGCCTTTAGATTTATTTCATTTTTATTTTTTAGAGGATGCATACAATATTGTTTGCCACACAAATTTTTGAGTTAAAATTACCCTTGTTTCAAAGGCGTTTGCCTTCAACACTGCAAAGATTTCAACCGTCACCAAAAGCTTGAATGGGCACTTAAACTGTAGTATATAAGGAATTTAAACTATAGAATATAAAGCATTTACACTAGTGTATAAGGAATTTAAACTGTAGTATACAGGGCATTTTAGACTATAGTATATGAGGAATTTAAACGATAGTATATAAGGAATTTAAACTGTAGTCTATATGGTATTTAAACGATAGTATAAAAGGAATTCCAACTATAATATTAAATAATTTAAACTATAGTATAAAAGACATTTCAAAAATGATATAAAATGAAATTAAACTATTAGTTTACATATGGCATTTACACTAGTGTATAAGGAATTTAAGCTGTATTATATAGGGTATTTTAGACTATAGTATATGAGGAATTTAAACGATAGTATATAAGGAATTTAAACTGTAGTCTATAATGGTATTTAAACGATAGTATAAAAGGAATTCAAACTATAATATGTAAATAATTTAAACTATAGTATAAAAGACATTTCAAAAATAATATGAAAGGAAATTAAACTATTAGTTTACATAGGGCATGTAAACGATAGTATATAGGGAGTTTAAACTATAATATATAAGGCATTTAAACTATAGAATAGGTGGCTTTTAAACTATAGTATATAAGACATTTCAAATATGTTATATAAGAGATTTAAACTATGGTATATAACTAATGCCATACGCGGTAGGAAGCGGGCGCTTATACAAATCTTAAGATGTATGCAATCACGGCATATTGTATTTTTAAAGACATATTGTATTTTTAAAGACGAATTTTCATTCTAAACTTGAATCACGAATGCAGAAATACAATAGGCTGCTGTAGGACACCCTGCCCCAGCGTCCTACCCTACCTACCTCCTCCTCCCCCCCCCTCCCTCTTCTCTCTCTCCCCCCCCCCCCCCATCTTCTTGGGCAAGGCATCTCTGTCAGACTTTAAAAAAAAAAAAAAAAAGTTGAAGGTTGATGAAGAAAATGACGTGCTTGTAAACATGCACCGCCTGTGATGGACGTGGTGCGTAGAAGAGTCACCACAACTGACGCATTGTTTAAGGAAGATAATTAGTAGGTATGCTTAGGGTAATACGCCGAGATGATGAATAGGTTGCAACACTCACCTGCTCTAAATTAGCTTGTGCGAAGTATCTATCCCTCCTCCTCCTCCTTCCTCTGCTTCTTCTTCTTCTTCCCTTTTTTCACTATTTTCTCGGGTTTTTCTGATATCATACATGCGTACGTTCGGTTTTATATATTTACTCACGTACTTACATAGATCTGTTTACTTGACACACACACACACACACACACATATATTTATATATGTATATATATATATATGAGCATGAATCCTACATATATGACAGTTTTATACACTTACACATGAGACATGACATCTGATTTTTCATATATCAAATTTTTTTTTTATTCATAAGGTTTTATTGAAAACGTATAAAAATATTAAGTATATACAAGAATATTTACTTAACGATTTCGCTGTTGCAAAATATTCCCCATCACGTGTAGAGTATTGTTTTCTAGTTGCATTAATGACTTGGAAAATTTTCCATTTTTGTCGACGCTCTCAAAGGGGAGACGATACTCGTGGCTGTTGTTCTCGAGTTGCAGTGACCTCGTACCCGGGTAGTAGTATCGAAGTGACCTCGCTTTCAGTCACAAGCCGGTTTGACACGCACCTGCTTTTTTTTTTTTGCCTCTTGATCTCTACCCCTCAGAAATCCTGATCTCAACCCCTTCAGAAATCTTGGGAATGCCGACAGGAAGACGAACAAACCCGACCTTAACACTTTTTCGGCAGCCCGGGTCAGCAGTCGTTGTCAGTTCAAGTTATAAACATTAAGGCAAAAGAAAAGGAGAGATGTCGGATATCTGTCGTTTGTAGAAAGCCGTTCTTCATACGCGAATTTATCAAGTTCCAGAATTCGGGAATTTATGATATTATCTAAACATTTAAATTGAACGGGTGTTGGGTACCAGTATGGAAGTGAACGTTTGATGTTGAGATGGTTATCGCCAAAGGTTGAATTCTAAAGCATCTTTTAGCCTCTTCAGTTCGTTTAAGATATCAGTTGAGTGAAGTATAAAATAAGGTCAAGCTTCGCAGTCCATCACAAGACATAATATTGTATTACATCCCCTTCAGTATTGTTAATATCATATTTCAGTGACTGCAAAATTGTTAGGAAATTGTAAGTGCGGTGAAGATTTTCATTGGTACGGTAACTTGTTTATTTATTATATGCGTTTCCATTTAGAAAGTTTAACTAATTAATGCAATACGTCCTTTTCTTCTGGCATAAAAAGAACGGGGTACTTTATACTTATGGTTATTTGAGTAATAGGCGCATTGGTTTTAGCACCTGTTCTGCAAAGGTTTGAAAGTAAGCAACAAATTGAATCGTAAGAATAGCCTTTTACTGCAAATCCAGCAAAACGACCATTAATAGTTACTAGAGTAAATAGTAAATAAAAACATGTTTTATGTTTATAATTGGCGTCTGAAATCACTAAAAAGAAAGATAAATAAGAGAATCCAGTGTTGTAAGCTCTTAAGCAAACAGTATCTATACGATAATGGCATTACATTTTAAATTTTTATGCAATACGATCAGACGGTACTATTAGCCCCTCAGTGGCGTGATCGGTATGGTCTTGGCCTGCCACCACGGTGGCCGCGAGTTCGATTCTCGGGCATTCCACTGAGGAATGAGAGATGTGTATTTCTGGTGATAGAAGTTCACTCTCGACGTGGTTCGGAAGTCACGCAAAGCCGTTGGTCCCGTTGCTGAATAACCACTAGTTCCATGCGGCGTAAAAACACCATACAAACAAACAAACAAACAGGTGGACCTATTAAGTGAGTGAGAACTCAGACAGGAGACCGAGGATTTCAGCTTAGCTAAGAGATATTTAGTTTTTATGATGATCTTCAGAGTAGTATCCTCATTTTGGTAAGGTTTTACAAGACCTGATTCCTGTTTAATGCTACAGTCTTGGGGTTTAAACTGTTGACATTTCAACAGATGTCAACGTGAAATTTGCCTAAGATTGTCAGTGTCGGCGATCAACATAAATGTTGAGTTATTTTAATGGATATACTCTTTATTTTGAACAACTAAATGCTAGTCTTTTCCACCAACGTATTGATTGTCTCGCTATAGCCAGGTGGCCCACTGCTAACTACAATTTCAGAAAATATAGATTTTGGCTCAACGAAGATGTTAACTGATTTCGAATGTGTTAGAAAACAATCAAGCTTTGTTAAACTCGTCAGATTAATAGCATTTGATTTTGAACCCTTCAGTGCTGTTGTAACAGTCTGAGTCTATAAGAACAATTGTGTAAAGCATAGAATATCCAGTTGGTACTAAATATATACCGTATTGACGTTCGTTGTCCGTCACAAAGCTATCCGAGTGTTGTCTTCTCGTGTCATTTGATCATTTGTAATCTGAATTGAAATGGCAATTCCTGAATGTTAACCTTCTAAATTTACCTATGACGTTAATGATGCATTCGGGAAATACTAGTGTGTTTTTACCTCTCTTTCTTTCTGAATCGGAAAGATCACTCTTAAGTTGGTAAAATATTAAGGTGCCAACGTACGCAGTGCCACAAATATCAATAAACTTAATAAGAAGAACAAGGACGAAAATTCCGTGTGCGCGAGTTTGCCATTCTTTCGCTCTAAGGGAATCGAGAAACTATGTTAACTATTTTGAATGGGGTTTCTTATGAATGAATTTCTGATTTGTATAATTGAGATGCATTTTTTTTTTTCATGTTTTGAGAAAGTGGTATTATTGTATTGTACGTCAAAAAGGCAAGGAATGGTCGTGAGAGTGCGGGTATGGGCATCTGTCATATTTCAGGGCTACCAGACACTTTTTCTCCAGCTAATACCTGATTTCGATCCTTGGCAAGAGATAACGCGACTGAGCCCCGTTTCCTATTAAAAAAAAGAAGAAAAAAAAAAAACTACGTCTCTGTTGCTCTAAGGCTCTAAGCAATGGGTTAGGTACCTGATGAATGAGTTCCGTCTGTTGGCCATCTCTTAATAATTCCTAAGAACAAAAGTGCCTAAGTGCTTTCGGAATAAGGTATATGGCTGATTATATATATATATATATATATATATATATATATATATATATATATATATATATATATATATATATATATATAATATAATCAGCCACATACCTTATTCCAGAAGCATTTAGGCACTTTTGTTCTTAGTTTATATATATATATATATATATTATATATATATATACTAAAAAAAAAAACTCACCCGGAAGACTTAACTCCTCTGGCGCCACCCCTTCTGCAGAGAAAAATGCATATGGTGAAAAAAAGAATGTATATATATTAGGAAGAATGGAGTGGTGACATGGAATAACAAACAACACAAGCTAGAATATCCTTTAATCGCTTATAAATTGCGTGATTTATTTTGTGGTCTCTTATTGCTTTTTTCCCCGCACTCTTCCCTTTTTGCCGTTATTCCGTCGTCCCGTCCTTCCATTCCCTTCGAAGCCAAAGGCAGCGACGGGCGTCAGTGGTTTTGCATCCAGTTATTGCACATGAGCACTGGGCTCTTAAATCTGAATTAGTATGTTGATCCGGGAAATAGAATTCCGGATTTAAGATCGCATTTTTTGAGGTCAGTGGCGAGTCTCCCGACTTAATCCAGGGCTTTGCAGAGAACGATGTATTACATTGTTCCTCCCCCAAATCTGGAAGGCAGTGCTTGATGCACTCGTTAGAGCCTTGTATTAATCACGCTATTTGTTTCCAGCGGGGAGTCTTTGCCTTCGTATCAGCCTGCCTGCTGAATCTTTCATGCGGGTCTTAATGTTTTGAAATAACATATGCACCCTGTGGTAGACTCATTTGTGGGCCTTGCTTGTGTTTGTTTGGGTCTTCGGTCTCCGGTTAGTGGCGATGCCGCTCTCGAGTGTCAGTCATGACTGGAGAGACTGACTGGCGTCAGCTTTGTATGTCTACACCTTTGTTTAGAGGTTGTGGGTGGCAAGTGTCAGATCTTTCAATAATAAAATGATAATTCTCATTCTTATTGCTCAGTTGATTTTCCTGTGGCAAAAATTGGTTTCTCAGTTATTTGCTCTTTTCTGGTAACGCAAAAAGCTAATAGCTTTGATGTAAAATATATTCTTAAATTGTATTAAAAAAAAACTAGAATATATATCTTTCCTTGTAATCTGTTTATAATTAACTTTGTTTGATTTAGTCATTGTTGTGATATATTAATGACGCAACGCGCGATTATTTACCTAACAGCTTTAGTCAGAATGAAGTCTGAAAAGGTTAATTTTGTCAGCCGCGTTTATTTTAACACAGGTATCCATATTACTCCAGATCTTTCTCCTTCCCCTGTATTCCAATATACCCGACAGTGATAATTGTATCAATTTTCGGAAGTAATTTCAGATTACTTTGGAAGTTATGATGAAGGAAAAAATAACGTAAATTTTGAGCGTTGTTTTTAAAACTAAATTTCATCAATTGGATTTAAACTTGTGGCGTTTAATTTCTTTGAAATATGTGAAATATCTTTTTAAAAATGTATTTTCAGAAGTCTCGTAGATAAAATAATAATATTGCCGAAGTAGTGAATACTTCTCCTTTCGAATTTTTTCCTTTTTTTCACAATTTGTCCAGCTTGTTCAACGTTGAGATTTTTTTGAAAAATAGTTTATGATGTCGAAAAGTTGTGTTACTGAAGTTTCTACCGATCAGCAGCTCAGTAATTTACTGATATTTGTTATGTATTGGTATTTTGTTAAACATCTCATGATTCTACCATGACGAAATTGTATGACATGAAAGGTATTTAATAGTCATGGTAATATTGAGTCCATATTGTATACATAATTAAATTTGATTTTATGATTTTGAAGTTTGTTTAGTGTTCGTAGTAATACTGCGATTTGAGATGATGTAAAGAAAAAAATAACCCTTTTAGCCTTTTCATTACTAGCGTTCCAATTATTTATCATTATCTCTGGAAAACTTAACGCTAGAAAGAACAGTAATCACAGAGCTTGTACTACTTCTGGAAATCTCTCTCTCTCTCTCTCTCTCTCTCTCTCTCTCTCTCTCTCTCTCTCTCTCTCTCTCTCTCTCGTTTAGTAGTAGTAGTAGTAGTAGTTATAGTGGTGGTGGTGGTAATTGATGTTGCTATAAACACGACTCTTTAGTTAATTAGACATTAAAACGTTATTATATCTTTATTCGTATCGTAGACTGTTTTGTTCCCTTCATATATTTGTTAAGTGAATTCAGTCTCTTCTCTCTCTCTCTCTCTCTCTCTCTCTCTCTCTCTCTCTCTTTCTTCTAGTTTAGTAATAGTAGTATTACTAAAGGCGGGTGTTGTGATAAACAAGACTTAGACATTAAAACCCTGGACAGGTAGCGTGGACAAACACTCCTGCTGCAGGTAGCGTGGTGTCATATATGTTACGCTCCCTTTGCGGGCTTAAAACGTTATTTTATAGTATAATTCTTATCGTAGAACGTTTTTTTTTTTCCCTCACATATATTAGTTCGAATTAATTCGATGGAGATATATTCATATCCATAAGCGCGCGTGTGCGTAGCGTATACTGTGCAGACGCAAACATGGTGAAATCGTCAATTAGCAGCACCTTGCAGCCTTGCTCGGAAATTTCATAAAAAGGAAAGTCTTTGATGAAAACCAGGTTCATTGTAGTTGCCAATTACGAGGGGGCGATTTCCCCACTTTTTTTTCTTTTTTTTTTCTTTTTTGAACACGTAAATATAACGAGCATATTGTTATCGTCTTTTTTTATGATTTTTTTTTGTACGTTAATGTTTTTATTTTTTAATGTATAATGCTCAAGCGCAAAAAATATATATATATAGTATATATTCTATTAGTAGCGCTGCCTCGGATAGTACAAATGTTGGGCTGCAAGTTTTAATAATAATAATAATAATAATAATAATAATAATAATAATAATAATAATAATAACAATAACAACAACGATAATGAATCTTAATTCCGCCTATAACTGTTGATACTAAAGCATTTATTTGCATTGGCGATAAGTCATAAGTTTTATACAGTTTGCGTTTTGCGTCTGAAATGTAAGCAAACTTTTGCAATGATAATACTGATAATAATAGTAATAATGAATAATGACAATTATTGTTTTGTACCTGTATGAAAATGATAGAATTTTTACCAATTAATCAAATCTTAGATAAAACCCTTTTCCATATCCATTTTGACCATAAGGTGCTTGACGTGAAAAATAGTCAAAAGGCCATTTAAACTTGATGTAGATTTTTCATTTTCGAGAATTTTAATCCTGAATATGACATTCTAAGCTCACGTGCCTTTCGAGGGAAAAAGTCTCCAAATCTGTTTGAACCGTTTTACTTAAAAACCACAGAATAAGTTGTTTGTCTTATAAGTGTGTGTGTGTGTGTGTGAGTGTTTCTTTTTCCTTTTTTTTTCCTAGTATGAGTAAGAAACACATCCAGACCATTTTATCTTGAGGGTCTTCCGAATCTCACAAGGAAGTGTAATGGATTAACTTTTTTTTTTTTTTTTTTTACGTTTAAGACTTCACATCATTTGCCTGCCAGCCAACTCTCTCTCTCTCTCTCTCTCTCTCTCTCTCTCTCTCTCTCTCTCTCTCTCTCTTCTCTCTCTCTCTCTCTCTCTCTCTCTCTCTCTCTCTCTCATGTGCATAATATTCCAGATAATCATGAACATCTGGAGTTCCCTTTATTTCCCTTATTAAGTTCATGACGGAGTCTGAAAAATCAGATCTCACAGATGCAAGTAAATGAATAAATTGAAATGAGAAAAAAAAAAAGGTTAAATGTCCGAAAATCCCTCTGTCCTCTGCCAACTCAAGTCAGCTCTCTTGGTTTCCGCGTTCTTTGGCGGTGCAACGGCCTTCCTTTCTTCCGCCCTCCCGAGAGGTCATTCCTTATTATTTTATTATTATTATACCAGGTACTAACATCCAGGTCATATTCATGCGTTTTTTTAACTCTTCGGCTTTGTGCGCGTTTGAATGCAGCCGTGACGGAACGCTGGGGAGCGTAAGCCGCGTACACATGTATATGGAAATGAATTGCTTTGATCACGTGTATAAGGCCGTGGAAACCTGGACGTTTATCTCCCAGACATTTTTACTGTTTGCGAATGCACGATGGTCTCCAGATTGGGCAGCATGGAATTTCTTTGCATCAAACTGGTTGACCTTCAAGATTTGCTTGCGGAATCGCTTGGAAATATCCAGTTTTCCGTCCTCTCTCTTCTTTTCTCGAGAACAGGCTCTCTCTCTCTCTCTCTCTCTCTCTCTCTCTCTCTCTCTCTCTCCTTCCTGCCTGATAAAAAGGGTGTAATACGTTCATTCTTCACATCGTCACGACGACTTTTGCCAATTTATAACAAAATAGTAACAAAGTCGCTGTTCTTCTTAAAAAAATTCAACTTCTGTAAAAGACTGTAGCTCGTACAGTTACATTCGTGCAGACTTGATAAAAACTACAAAGGATGGAGTTGGAAAAGAAGTCAACAGAGAGAGAGAGAGAGAGAGAGAGAGAACTTTAAAAGAAAAAAAAATTGTTTTTAAAATCCTGATCCCCCAGTGTTCTCTTCTGAATGAAATCGTACATAGCACCTCTCTTCCTTTTTACGCTACCCCCCCCCCCCCCGCCCCCAACACACACTTTTTTTATGTATTCGACGCAGAAGATCAATTTAGCAACATTTGAATACATCATCCCTGGGAGATAAAATGTGACCATCTCGCCTCCTTCCCTCAGGAAAGTATTTTTGACCTGTCAGCGAACGCATTTTACTCGGTAATAAGAATAACTCCCTTTTATATGGGTCAGGGGGTATAATGGTAGGGATGTCGAGGGAATTTGTATGTTGTTGGTATTTTTATATTTTGCCTCTTTATTTTTTCCGTCAATTAATTAACCTCTGTTGTTTATAAAGCGGCAGTGCCTGTTTTAAGGTATTTGTTATATTTACTTCTTTTTTACTGTACAGTTAATTAACCAGTGTCGTTTATTATAACACTTTTTTTCTGTCAATTAACCAGCCTCATTTATAATACGGTAATGCCTATTTTAAGATGTTTCTGAAGTGGAATTATTCTGATTATGAATTAAAAAGTAAAGTTACTGACTAGATTGAATTGATAAGAATTTTAACATAGCAAGATCATTAATGACATGATAAAACTTTTGATTCAGGGGGTAAATTTTCAAGGGGCTTGGATATTTCTGTAAAGTAGGTCAGATGTTAGAGAAACAATGTTGATCTCAAGGTGAAGCTCCATTATTGCATAATGTTTAGCTTATGAAAAGGATTTTCACGTAGCTCGGGAGGAAAGAGATTGTGTTTCTTGCTATTTCACCTACGTTCAGGCTTTCAAATTCCTGCTCAAATATTTATAATATGTATTTTCGAGATCCCCACAGATAAAGTGTTTTAATCTACTGAAATATTGATAAGCTATATTAAAAGATGCTCATCGTTTAATATCGTGGACTGTTTATGTAATTTTCAATAAAGCCATTTCTGCTAATATTCGGCAACCTTATGATGACGACATAAGCCGAGAGATCGAGGGGAAGGAAGGAAGGGGTAGACGAGAAGGGAGCCATTTGACTCCCTTTGGCATTCTTATAGGTTAACCCATTTTCCCCTTCCTCTCACCCTTCCTCCCTATCGATTAGGAACGCTATTTGGGAGCTGACCACGGTCATCCTGAATACCTAAAAGATTACGATAAAAAAAAAAAATAGAAAATAAAAAAAATTCCGCTGGTGCTGTAGTGCTCTGAAAAGTGAGCGATCATGGCATTCCATAACCCCCCAACGAGTGGAAGTTTGGCCCGTCTTCCCCGAAAATTAGATTTAAAGATGCCGTCAGACATTTTGCCGTCAAATGAACAAACATCGCAAGATTGATATTTTTCTCTCTCTCTCTCTCTCATTGTGTGTGTATACAAAAGAAGGGAGGATGGACTGAGAAATTGCCCATTTCTGGCTCGGTGCCATAGAGAGATAGGTGTCAATTGATTTCTCCGATAATTGATTGTAAACTCTTGTTCTTAAATGACAGTTATCGTAAAACTTTAGTGGGATGAAAGATGAGACAGGATACTTATTGGAAAGACTTTACAAATAAAAGAAGTAAGAAACGCTCCGAAGAACCCGAGTTTCCTGTACAGCGTAAGATGAAGTCTGAATCGCTCAGCCACGTCCCATGTAGCTTATCCGCTGCTCATGAAACTTTCAGCCACGGCCCGGTGGTGGCCTGTGTTTTTGGCACCTATACGATCATGGCTAACTTTAGCCTTAAATAAAATAAAAACTACTGAGGCTAGAGGGCTGCAATTTGGTATGTTTGATGATTGGAGGGCTAATGATCAACATACCAATTTGCGGCCTTCTAGATCTGAGGTCGGACAGAAAAAATGCGGACGGAGAGACAAAGTAATCTCAGTAGTTTTCTTTTACAGAAAACTAAAAGAAAAAAAAGTGGTTGAATATATCATATAGTTGAAGTTGAATATAGACTTTAGGCCAAAGGCCAAGCACTGAGACCCATGAGGTCATTCAACGCTGAAATGGAAATTGAAAGCAAAAGGTTGAAAGGTGTAACTGGAGGAAAACCACAGAGCAGTTGCACTATGAATCAAGTGTTAGGAGAGGATGGAAAGTAAGATGAAGAAAGAGAATAGGAAAAGGAGGTACAGTAAAAAAAAAAGAACGAAAGTGGTTGCAGCTAGGGGCCTACAGTGTACTGCATGAGGTCCACTGACGAACAGGGTCACTTACTTACACAGGTTGGTGTCGTGTATCTAAGAATAATCTTAGAAGTGACACCTGTGTACAAAGAACGTTGCGGCAATGTCGGTAGTTTATTGTCTAGTATCTGAAGTGTGACTTTAAGTAAAAGTTCGGAACTCTATTGAAATAGGGAAGTAACTTGTGAGCTTCGAGATGGGCCAAGCTGACTTATTTATGTTGAACTTACTTTCATCCATTAATTTTGTCCCTTTTGTTTATTCACATCAAGTTTACTCCAAGTTAATTTATTCCATTTTTTGAAGTAGGTGTACTTTATGGATAATAATAATAATAATAATAATAATAATAATAATAATAATAATACTGGAGGCAAACAGTCTTTTAAACATGTTTTGTTAAAAAATTATTGCTGCATCAGCTTCATTAATTTTATAGAGGTTTTTCTCTATTTTTCAAATTGTGGTTTTCTCCAGTTTAAGCAACAAGGAGAAAAAAAAACAATTAGAAAAATTATAAAATAATAATAATAAGAATTAATAATAATATAATAATAATAATAATAATAATAATAATAATAATATGAAAATCTACAATTACCCTTGACTTGAGGACTGATAACCCTGTATTCCCTCGTGTATCGCACAACTCTTCATTCGTCCGAATTAAAAAAAAAGAGTTTATTGCTAATCTTTGTGGAGAGCCTCACTGCACTGGTGTCTCTATCCTGAAGAAGATGATGTTCATGCGAGTGATTCTTGCGCAACTACACGCGTGCGCACTCACGCACATCACGTACTCGCGCTTACAGTTACAATGCACCCCGTCTTGTGAGTGCGGCTGTCGCAGATGACTTGTGATTTGGTCTGTTGAACATTTGCTTTATGTGTGTGTGTGTGTGTGTATGTATGTCTGTTTATGCTTGCATGCGCCGACTTGCGCTCACATATCAAATGCAGTTCTTTGCAGAAGGCGTCTACATATGCTAGTGTGTTACATCTATTTCTTTTATTTGTTGCAACATAATGTTATTTCTTGTTTATTTGTTGCAACATAGTGTCATTTCTTTTATTTGTTGCAACATAGTGTCATTTCTTTTATTTGTTGCAACATAGTGTCATTTCTTTTATTTGTTGCAACATAGTGTCGTTTTCATCCGTTTTTGTTTAATTTGCTCTTAATTATAGTCTCTAGTTTGCGTATCCAATATAGTTCATTGCAGAGGAAAATGTGTCTTGCAGTCAATTAAAAGTGATCTACTTATTATTTTGTGCCCTGATTTTTATGTTTCTGCAGATGTAGGCCTCCCGTTCTTGGCAAGTTACTGGGATTTATTTGGTCGAAATAAATCTCAGCTAATTATATTATATAGAAATAATAATAGTCATATTAATAAATATTACTCCGACCTAATCTTATTGTCTGGATTTACCAGAGTTCTTAACTTGTATCATTGAAAGAAAAAAGTAATTTAATTATCAAGCCTGGCATAATGATATGTAACTGTAAGTATGCAGACAAACAGCAGTTTGCATAGTTTTGAATTATGCTATCTAACACACACACACAAACACAAGGCATGAGATTATAGATGAATTACAGAGGCCGTATGGTGAGCTGAGTAAAAGTCTTTGACTTTGAACTCTGTTCTGAAGCATATGAATTTGTAATAGAAACGGGCTGTTATCTTGTTGCTGTTTATGGAGACCACTTACAACATCATATTTATTCAATAACTACGAATTTCTGAAATTTCATCAGCGCTTGAATTGCTGACGGTGGTCGGAAAGTAAACTAATTTCGTGCCAAAAGACAAAAATTTTAGGTGAATGCATAAAAAAAAGATTTTTTTTCTTTTTTCTAGCATTGTGGCAAAGAGATTTTTTCTCCCATAAAATGAAGGCTCAGGACCCTATGTGATGAATACCTGTAACAGAAACCTGAAATTTTAGCCGATGTTCATATCACAGGCTGAGAGCACGACACTCGATATTCCATGTAATGCGCTTGTGATGAGTACGTTGAATGCCGTTTTTGATGCTGTTGAATCGCCGACGACTGATTCTGAGATCGGGTTACGCTCTCTTTTTATGTCCGCTGGTTACAATCACAGTTCATTAAAGGCAAAACTGTGGGTGTGTATGTGTGTCTGTGTGTGATACATCTTTAGGCCGCCTTTAGTTTAATGCAAGAGAGAACTTGAGTTTTTCGTGAATTCCAGGTGAGTTCCGTTGTATTCCTCAAGACTATAGTGATTAAAGTCCATCCCACTTCACGCTTTCCACTTGATTTGTCGAAGTTCTGTTCTCTTTTGCAAATTGCTATGGTTAGTTCTTTAGTAGTTATTTGAATTTGTCTCGAATTTTTTTTTTTTTTTTTTTTTTTTTTTTGTTTTTTTTTTCGATTTTTTTTTTTTTTTTTTTTTTTTTTTTTTTTTTTTTTTTTTTTTTTTTTTTTTTTTTTTTTTTTTTTTTTTTACACTTTGTGGTTACATTGATGAATACGTCCGTCGCCCAATCAAACTTGACATATAAATGCTTCAAGCCATCTCATTTGCACAAGTGAGGGTTAACGTGAGTGTTTCGGTATAACCCCCCATCCCCCCAACCCTCCCCCCCCCCCCCCACCCCCCCCCCCCATCATAGAAAAAGAAAAAAGAAAGAAAAAAAATCAAGAGGGAAATAATGCTCGTATCCACTTTTTGTTTGGGGGGGGGGGGTTCTTTTGTGAAAGTGCCGATCATAACTCAAAGAAATAACTGATTCCCGCGCCACTCCCACAACTCCCTCTCCACCCATTCCCCCTACCGAGGACTCCCCCTCCGCCTTCGGAAATACTGCCATACCACAGTCGAGACGGTTTCGAACGCTCCACCGGAAAGCCGATCTTGGCGAACCGGCGATGAAGAACGTTATACGTAAGTCACCAGACCGCGCCAGTGTCTCGGGAAGAATGTCCCGTGAGAGATAACATATTTGAAACTCTTGTTAGTTCTACGAAAACCTCTCTTCTTCAAGCTGCCACCCCCGGGCCAGGCAGATTTCGAACCGCCGGAGATTTACGGAACGGAGCGGAATGAATCCAGGAAGAGGATGACGGCGAAGTTTGTGTCGTCACTCGCGTCGAGGACTCAATTTGGCGTGACATGGATAGTTAACCCCAGTTAATGGCGTCGTTTCAGGAAAATTTTCCTTTTTCATTACACGCCATGGATCGTTGGGATACGCGATTCATGTCCCCCTAATTTATTTTTATTTGAGGATGAAAGATTGGCGTCTGGAGCGCACCTCCGTTCTTTATTATTGCTGCTGTGTAGACATGCAATCTCACAGATCATTTGGTTCATAGAGAGAGGTCCTCCTTGTTATTAGGGACAGGATGACAGTTCCACGTGTTTCTGGTTATACTTTTAATGGTAGACATTACCTGTATTGGTGGAGACGTGCAGCGTCTTTTTTGCGTCCTCCGGGCCAGAAAATTGAAAATGATCGAGATTGATTATCGGTAGATTTTATCAGAAAGTTGATTATTTGACGGGAAAAATGGTTAAATAGGGATTATTATTATGATGGGGGTGTTGGGGGGGGGGGGGTGCGGTTAGACGTCCGTCACGGGGCTTAAAATGTGTTTCCGACTGGGAAATCAGTTGTATGAAAAGTTAATTAATGCTGAACTGGATGTTTTTCTGTATTTTTTTTTATATAAATTACCACCAGATGAATGAGCTTTTTCTTCTGTGACGACTTTAGCATTGTTGTATGACGCAGTTTGATGGCTTATCCATACAAGCGTCTGCCTTTTAGAATATTTATTTTCTCAGTCATGCCAGTCTTTGTTTTTTTTTTTCTTCTTTTTTTTTTTGTCAACATCAAGATTAGCTAAATTTTGATAAGAAACTAACTCCAAGAAGGGAAGACCTCCTTGATACATGAAAGAGACTAATGTAAGTTATCTGCCATAGCAGAAACAGAATTTAAAATAGCTAATACATAGAAGCAAGTAATAAATCCTTACTTGAAATGAAAGGGAGGACTTGGCAATGTCAGATATAGTGGAGAGAAAGAAAAGAAAGTAAAAAAGTCTCCGTGTGCCGTTTGAAATAAAGGTATAAAACATGTGCAGTTCTGTTCAGCATAAGCGTAACGGGCCCAGTTAACAAAATAAAAATGAGTTTGGACGGGCTTAGAAAATAACACCGAGCTTGTAAAGGCGGCTTAGTAGGTATGTGGAGAATGATCGCTTGAAAATGAGTAGAAAAGCTGAAGCTTCGAAGACGAATCTGAACTTTTTGGAAAGCTTAGTAAGATTAAAATCAGCGTAGTAAAGTTAAACTGATCTTGTGGAAAGACTTGTTTAACTAAAAGTAGGCGCATGAAAAGGTTATTTAGCAAAAATTAAAACGAGTTTTTCAAAATGCTTAGAAAGTAAATGGCATAGAATTCTGAGGAATTCTATGCCTGTAACTAAGCTCCCACTATGACCTAAGGATTTTATTTGTTTGAGAGTTCATTTCCAAATGTCTTTCAAATATTTCCGAACATTCTGTAGTCTATTAATAATAGATTCAGTATTTGCTTTAATAAGTATTTCAATTTCATATTCAGTATCCTAGCGCTCACTTTCGTCTTTAAATTCTTTAGATTTTCGATAATGAATTTACAGACTTAAATATAGTTTAGGAATATTCCGAGACTTCAAATTCTACTTCTTCTCTTTATGGTCAGCAAACAGCAAGTTTCGAAATTGTTCGCTCAAGCATCATCAGCCGTAGTTTTTGTAATCTCTAAATTTCAAGAAAGAGACGACAGTGTTTTTTTTTATTTTTTTTTTTTTATTAACCAATAGCTTATAGATCAGTTGCTTCCTGTAATTCATATAAACGTAGTTATTTTTATATTTTTGTTTATTTCCCTGGAAGAAAAATTGTATATTACAGGACTGAAATAGCAATGTTTTAATATTTATTGCTATAAGAATACTCAAAATTTGTTTATTTAGAGAGCACCATTTGTGGAAGCCATCAATATGAATAACTCATCAAACTTCTCTTTGGAAGGAATCATATCGAATACTCTTGCAGCCGAAATATCGTATTACCCTCACGCGAAGTCTTACAAGCAAAGGAAAATCCTTGTACTTATATATTATATATATATATATATATTATATATATATATATATATATATATATATATATACATACATATATATATGTATATATATACATATACATATATATTTATATGATATATATATATATATACCAATATATATACATATATAAATGTATAATAGATATATATATATATATATATATATATATATATATATATATATATATATATGTATATATATATGTATGTATGTATGTATATATATATAATGTATATATATGATATGTATGTATGTATGTATATATATATATATATATTATATATGATATATATATTATATTAAATGTATATATATATTATATTATATATATAATATATATATATATATATATATATATATATATATAATATATATATAATAAATATATAATATATATATATATATCAAATATTGACCAAAACGCGCGCCTTGTATGCGCCATATTTACCGGAATGACTGTGCCAGGTCAGAGGTCATCAATTCACATTGGAATAATTGGAATTCCCCCCTACATATCAGCACTATCACGTGGCAGAAAAGTTCGTAGCGGATTCAAAAGGAGATAAAATAGATTCATTGTGATGAGATGCAGAATCTGATCCGCCGGGAATCCTTCTAATCCTTGTACTTGGATTAGGCTGTCGACAGGATTCGCGCCTTTCCGTTGTTGGAATGTACAGGTTTTTGTTGTTGTTGTAAAGGTGTTTTTTTGAGATTTTTCCTTTTATGTTTTTGAGTGTTCTCAGTATCTTTACTTGGGTTAGTTTTTTTCTTTTCTCTAGAATACCAAAATCGTAAAGTTGTAAGTGACGGAAGGAATTGCCAAGCGTCTTGGGTCCTCAAAGTAAATTTGTAAGAGGCGTATGTGTGTGTATGTGCTTGAGAGATAGAAACAAACAAACAATCTGTCAGTCATAAAAACATTTTTGTCTTTGTTTCCTTGAGGGATTTAGAAAACTGGTTATGATTCACTGCAGTTTTATTTCATGATGTACAAGAGTTTCGGAAATTGACCAAAGAAACACCAGTTCCGTATTTTGCCCGATGGAGAAATATTAATTGTCTCCGAAAATTTCTTGTACTGCCAGCGACCAAAGCAATTCATCTTGGAAGTCGTTATTGAGAGTCCCTTTAAATTCAGGGAGGGGGGCGGTTTTCCATCTCTTAGGATATATGGAAAAGTTTTATAAAATAAAAATATTTATTACTGATTAACTCTAAAGCTAATTTCATTTTTATCTACAACTTTATCACAGGTTACAGTGTTACGTAATCTTTAGCAATCTTGTTTTTGCTACACAGTATTAAATTCTTTTTTTCTTAAGTTTTTACCCATGGATACATGTGCTTCAGTAGTGATTATCATGATGTATTAACTGACATTGCTGGTTGTGTTGCCAGTTTTATGCCAGTTCCATAAATAATAGTTTAGTGCTCTGAAAGCTCATACTTTATTCTCGATCACCCCCAATACCAGTCACTTAGGTTCCGTTTTCAAGAAACTTTCGAAAGGCTGTGTGTATCAGATGAAAGCTGTTTTTCTTTACGGATACACTCACATTAATTTTACACTCCGTTCAGGCTGGGAGTTGTTAACATATTTTGTCACGGACCCGTGATTCATAATGACAATCATTTGTGACGAATCTTACCTCTAGTTTTCTCGGTCTCTGGGTTTCCTGCTTTATAATGTAGGTCTCTCTCTCTCTCTCTCTCTCTCTCTCTCTCTCTCTCTCTCTCTCTCTCTCTCTCTCTCTCTCTGCTTTGCAGACCGTAGGTTATGTTTTAATTCAATATATTATGTCCAATTTTTTGCAGCGGTCAGTTATAGCTTTTTGATGTCTGAAGGTTTTTTGTTTTAATCTCTCTCTCTCTCTCTCTCTCTCTCTCTCTCTCTCTCTCTCTCTCTCTCTCTCTCCACGTGTCTGGGGATTGTCTTGGTAATGAAATAATCATTGGGCGATTTTTCAACCATGAAAGAAACATTTATTATTTGTACCTCTCGCAACCGTGTAACTTTCTGTGTGCACAAGAGTTTAGCATTTAATATATATGTATGTATGAAAGTATGATGCATTGGTGTATATATATAATACATATATATATACGTATTAGAGCTCTAGCTAAATTTGATTTGGTAACTAATGTTAACTTGTTAGTTTGAGAAGTAACAGGACAGTCATTTTCTCTCTCTCTCTCTCTCTCTCTCTCTCTCTCTCTCATGACTCAAATTGAACGATATTACCCATGTTATTGGTTGTAAGACCAAATATTCGGAGTTGACATCATGTACTTTATTTCTTCATTCTATTTGTCTTCTAGTTCAGTAAATTTTTCTATAATTTTTTTTTCTCCAGTTCAGTAAGTTATTCTCAAGATTTGCTTGGTGCAGTATATTATAAGCAGTGATTGGTTGAGTATTTTTAATGGAAAGGCTTAGAAGCTGAATGCCACCTCAATGTTAAGTATTACCTTTGGGAAATTTTTCATTTATTGGCGTTTCCCAACACACACATCACACACACAAACGCACATACACACACACACACACACACACACACACACACCACACACATATATATATATATATATATATATATATATATATATATATATTTATTATTATATTATCTTATATACACATATATATAAATATATATGCATAAATGTATGATTATATGTTATATATATATATATAATAAATAGTGAAGTCTTTATATTATCGTATATATTATATATATCAGTATGTGTGTGTGTGGTGTGTGTGTGTGTGTGTGTGTGTGTGTGTGTGTGTGTGTGTGTAATATATAATACATGTATATACATAGAATATATGATGTATATTTATTTCGATAAAACTCACAAATACATAGATGTATGTGTGTATGTATGTCCAGTTTTTTTTCACGCACGTTACGGAGTGTATGAGTCACGGCATCTGACCTTGTTCGTAATCGATGTGTTAGCGAGTCCTTTATTATTTTAGCATTGAAGGTGTGGCCGACGAATCGTAATTTAAAGAGACAATGAGCTAGAGTCACTGTTTGGAAAATGACTGTTTCGTTGTAGAGTCGTTGCTTGAAGCTTTATTATAAGCTCCAATCACGAGTCACCTGACTCAGTTTAGGAGGGGGGGCCGGGCGTCACAGTGAGCTGTTGATGTCAGTCACCCAGAAATTTCTCTCTCTCTCTCTCTCTCTCTCTCTCTCTCTCTCTCTCTCTGTTTTTCATTCTTTCTTTCTCTTTCTACATGAGGCGGCATGACCAAGCAAAAGTTAAGAGATAACACCTTCGTGTTGTCAATGTACACATCACCATGGTTTGTTGTGTACAGGGCAAACTCTTGGTGAGGTTAGCGATTGGGTCCCCACTAGGAAGTTTTAGGGGTTGGGGGGGTTGGTCTCTAAGGGGGTTTTAGGGGGGGTGAGGGTTATACCACTGAAGGTAAAATGGGGGAATTGAAAGGGAGGGTGGTCCAGGGAAAGTGGTAGAGGTAGGCGTTACGGACAGGTGGGTGTGTGTGTGTGGGGGGGGTGGGGGGGAGGGGGGGGGAGGGGGCGGGGAGCTACACAGAATTCCGCCACTACCCTAACAGGTCGATCGATTATCAGATTGCTCGAGTTGTGGTTTTATTGGTGAACGTTGCCTTAGCATTCGTATTGTCCTTTCCTCATGCTCATCCCTTTTTTTTTTTTTTTTTTTTTTTTGTTTTTTTTTTTTTTTTTTTTTTTTTTAAGCAGTGACGTGTTAAGTGCAGTAGCTAAGTTGGAGGGGTGAAAAAAAGTTTGTTTGTGCATGACATTACAAAACTGAATTTTTATAGCCTCTGGTGGAGGTGACGTAACAGGAATTTAAATAGTCGGCAAATGAAAATTCAAAATTTGTTTGATTCTTGAAGAAAAAAAAAAAAGATGAAGACCGAATTTCCGATGACCAATGCTAATAATAGTCCCACTTTCTTGCTTCTTATCGTTAAAATAAAACCGAAATCATTCACAGTGAAATTTATATTCATGTAAAATCAGAGTTTTCATTTTCACCCAGAGTAGTATTTCAGCGACACGAACCGAAACCAAATCTGTAAAAACTAATCAGTAGTATCTTCCGAACATCTGAATTATTTTACTGCTTATATTTATTATAAAATATATTATTTAATACGGAATATCTTTTGATTTTCTCAATCTGAGCAAAGACCTGAAACGTCAGCGATTTTTCGTTAGGATTTATTCCAAATTATTATTATTATTATTATTATTATTATTATATTATTATTATTTTTTTTTTTTTTTTTGTTTTTTTGCTCTATCACAGTCCTCCAATTCGACTGGGTGTATTTATAGTGTGGGGTTCCGGGTTGCATCCTGCCTCCTTAGGAGTCCATCACTCTCCTTACTATGTGTGCCGTTTCTAGGATCACACTCTCTGCATGAGTCCTGGCGCTACTTCAGCCTCTAGTTTTTCTAGATTCCTTTTCAGGGATCTTGGGATCGTGCCTAGTGCTCCTATGATTATGGGTACAATTTCCACTGGCATATCCCATATCCTTCTTATTTCTATTTTCAGATCTTGATACTATCCATTTTTTTCCCTCTCTTTCTCTTCAACTCTGGTGTCCCATGGTATTGCGACATCAATGAGTGATACTTTCTTCTTGACTTTGTCAATCAACGTCACGTCTGGTCTGTTTGCACGTATCACCCTATCCGTCCTGATACCATAGTCCAGAGGATCTTTGCCTGAACGTTTTCTATCACTCCCTCAGGTTGGTGCTCGTACAGTGGAGGGCTTTTGCCACTGAATCATGCCTCTTTTTGTACTGGTTCTGTGCAAGTGCCGGGCATTCGCTTGCTATGTGGTTTATGGTTTCATTTTTCGTATTGCACTTCCTACATATGGGAGAGATGTTATTTCCGTCTATCGTTCTTTGAACATATCTGGTTCTTAGGGCCTGATCTTGTGCCGCTGTTATCATTCCTTCAGTTTCCTTCTTTAGCTCTCCCCTCTGTAGCCATTCCCATGTGTCATCGCTGGCTAGTTCTTTAGTCTGTCTCATGTATTGTCCGTGCATTGGTTTATTGTGCCAGTCCTCTGTTCTGTCTGTCATTCTCCCTGTCTGTATATTTCTGGGTCTTCGTCTACTTTTATTAGTCCTTCTTCCCATGCACTCTTTAGCCACTCGTCTTCACTGGTTTTCAGATATTGCCCCAGTGCTCTGTTTTCGATGTTGACACAGTCCTCTATACTTAGTAGTCCTCTCCCTCCTTTCTTTCGTGTTATGTATAGTCTGTCCGTATTGCTCTTGGGTGTAGTGCTTTGTGTATTGTCATTTGTTTCCTGGTTTTCTGATCTATGCTGCGGAGTTCTGCCTTCGTCCATTCCACTATTCCTGCGCTGTATCTGATTACTGGCACTGCCATGTGTTTATGGCTTTTATCATATTTCGGCGTTGAGTTTTGACTTGAGTATCGCCTTGAGTCTCTGCCTATATTCTTTCCTGATCGTGTCCTTCATCTCTTGGTGTTTTATATCCCCTTCCTTCCATTATTCCCAGGTATTTGTATCCTGTCTCATCTATGTGTTTGATGTTGCTCCCATCTGGTAGCTTTATCCCTTCAGTTCTCGTTACTTTGCCTTTTTGTATGTTGACTAAGGCGCATTTTTCTTATATTATATTATTATTATTATATTATAATAATAATATTTATATTATTATTTTTTTTTTTTTTTTTTTTTTTTTTTTTTTTTTGTGCTCTATCACAGTCCCTCCAATTCGACTGGGTGGTATTTATAGTGTGGGTTCCGGGTTCCGTTTGCATCCTGCCTCCTTAGGAGTCCATCACTTTTCTTACTATGTGTGCCGTTTCTAGGATCACACTCTTCTGCATGAGACCTGGAGCTACTTCAGCCTCTAGCTTTTCTAGATTCCTTTTTCAGGGATCTTGGGATCGTGCCTAGTGCTCCTATGATTATGGGTACGATTTCACTGGCATATCCCATATCCTTCTTATTTCTATTTTCAGATCTTGATACTTATCCATTTTTTCCCTCTCTTTCTCTTCAACTCTGGTGTCCATGGTATTGCGACATCAATGAGTGATACTTTCTTCTTGACTTTGTCAATCAACGTCACGTCTGATCTATTTGCACGTATCACCCTATCCGTTCTGATACGATAGTCCCAGAGGATCTTTGCCTGCTCGTTTTCTATCACTCCCTCAGGTGGTGCTCGTACCACTTATTACTGCAAGGTAGCTGATGTTTCTTGCACAGGCTCCAGTGGAGGGCTTTTGCCACTGAATCATGCCTCTTTTTGTACTGGTTCTGTGCAAGTGCCGGGCATTCACTTGCTATGTGGTTTATTGGTTTCATTTTTCGTATTGCACTTCCTACATATGGGAGAGATGTTATTTCTGTCTATCGTACTTTGAATATATCTGGTTCTTAGGGCCTGATCTTGTGCCGCTGTTATCATTCCTTCAGTTTCCTTCTTTAGCTCTCCCCTCTGTAGCCATTGCCAACCTTGTCATCGCTGGCTAGTTCTTTAGTTTGTCTCATGTATTGTCCGTGCATTGGTTTGTTGTGCCAGTCCTCTGTTCTTTCTGTCTTTCTCCTGTCTCTGTATATTTCTGGGTCTTCGTCTACTTTTATTAGTCCTTCTTCCATGCACTCTTTAGCCACTCGTCTTCACTGGTTTTCAGATATTGCCCCAGTGCTCTGTTTTCAATGTTGACGCAGTCCTCTATACTTAGTAGTCCTCTCCCTCCTTCCTTTCGTGTTATGTATAGTCTGTCCGTATTTGCTCTTGGGTGTAGTGCTTTGTGTATTGTCATTTGTTTCCTGGTTTTGTGATCTATGCTGCGAAGTTCTGCCTTCGTCCATCCACTATTCCTGCGCTGTATCTGATACTGGCACTGCCCATGTGTTTTATGGCTTTTATCATATTTCCGGCGTTGAGTTTTGACTTGATGTATCGCCTTGAGTCTCTGCATATATTCTTTTCCTGATCGTGTCCTTCATCTCTTGGTGTTTTTATATCTCCTCCTTCCATTATTCCCAGGTATTTGTATCCTGTCTCATCTATGTGTTGATGTTGCTCCCATCTGGTAGCTTTATCCCTTCAGTTCTCGTTACTTTCTGCCTTTTTGTATGTTGACTAAGGCGCATTTTTCTATTCCAAACTCCATCCTGATGTCCCCAGATACATCCTTACAGTCTGGATTAGGGTATCTATTTCCTTGATGCTCTTACCATACAGCTTGATGTCGTCCATGAACATCAGATGGCTGATTTGTTTTGCCTCTTTTCTTGAGTTGGTACCCGGCATCCATCTTCTGTAGTACTTTTGTCATGGGAATCATGGCTACTACGAAGAGTAGTGGGGACAGTGAGTCGCCCTGGAAGATCCCTCTCCTGATATTAACCTCTGCTAGTCTTATTCCAGAGCTTGTAAGTATTGTATTCCAGTTGCGCATTGTATTTTTGAGGAAGCTGATGGTATTTTCCTCTGCCCCATATATTTTCAGGCATTCTATTAGCCATGTGTGTGGTATCATGTCGAAGGCTTTCTTATAGTCTATCCATGCCATGCTTAGGTTGGTTTTCCTTCTCCTACTGTTCTTCATTACCATTTTGTCTATCAGGAGCTGGTTCTTTTGTACCCTACACTCCTTCTGCAGCCTTTCTGTTGGTAGGGGATGGTGTTTGTCTCCTCTAGGTAGTTGTATAGCCTTTCACTGATGATACCTGTTAGTAACTTCCACATTATTGGTAGGCAGGTGATAGGCCTGTAGTTACTGGCTATATTTCCCTTACTCTTGTCTTTTTGTACTAAGGATGTTCTTCCTGTGGTCAGTCATCCATTTGGGTGCTTGGTGATTTGAGATACAATGCTGGAGTTGTTCTGCTATTCGTGGATGTAGGGCCTTGAAGTTTTTGAGCCAGTACATCCATGGACTTCATCGGGACCTGGGGTTTTCCAGTTTGGCATTTTCTTTAGTTGGTGTCTGACTGTGTCTGTCGTGATCTCTGTGAATCTTTGTTTTATTCTCCCTGTTTCTTCTTCCTTGACTTCCTGGAGCCATGTTGCATGTTTGTTGTGTGATACCGGATTGCTCCATATGTTTTCCCAGAGTCTCTTACTTGGTTCGGCTTCAGGAATTTCTGGTGTGTGTCTTCCCCTCTAGTTGGCTGTATAGTCTTTTCTGGTTGGTTCCGAATAGTTTGTTCTGGTTGGTATCCCTTATTCCTGTTCATGTACCGTTGGATCTTGTGTGCTTTGGCCTTAAGCCTCTGTTTTACATCTTCTATTGTGTTGTTTAGTCCCCTCTCTTGTACTTTGTATTTCTCGTTGAGTTCCTCCCTTGTTTTCTTGCTTCTTAGCCTTTTTTCTGCCATCTCTTTCAGTTTACTCAAGTCAGATCTCATCACCATGATTTGCTTTTCCAGGCGCCTTTTCCAAGGAGGTTGCTGTTTTGGTTTCTGTCGGGTTGGTTGTGACGGTGGTGTTGGGTGTTCGAATCCCCATCAGTTCTGCTACTAATCTTGCTCCTGCATATGTCAAGTTATTTGTTTCTGTGATACGGTGGTGTGTATTAGGCCCATTATTTCATTGACCTCACTTGTTTTCTCCCTTAATTTCTTGGTGTTGTAGGCTTTCATGGAAGGGATCTTTGTTCTCTCTGTATCTGGCTCCATCCATTGTCTAATCTTTTCTACCCATTCCGTCCTCTCTGTTACTTCGTCGGTGTTTCTTCGTGTGTCGTTGTTTGATACTTCATCCTCCTTGTCGTCTTCTGTGGCATCGTCTCTCAGTTCGTCTTCGTGTAATTCGTTGTCGTGTGACATTCCCTTTCCAGTTCTTCTCTTCTTTCTGTTGGGAGAGCCAGTTCTTTTTCTTTATGTTCCTTACTTGGTCTGCCAGCCTCTGCCTCTGTTTGGGGGGTGTTATTCCTCTCATTCCAGATGTTGATCAATCTCTTCCATATACTCTCTCCGTCGGGTTGCTTCTGATGTAGCATCTCCATATTTCCTTATTTTCTTCTCTTGTCCATTTCTTCCTTTTTGCCTCTGTAGCTCCAATCTCAGGCTGTTGATTACTTTCGTTATGGTGATCAGTTGCTGGATGACGACCTCCAAGTACCTGACCGTCTTCCCTTCAATTGGGTTGAATACCTGGTTGCCGGACGAAGCTCCTCTGTTGCCAGAGGTTCCATTTACGTCGTTGTCGTTTATTCCTTCATTTCTTTCCATCATTGCTGAGTTTTGCTATTTAAACCCATAGCTGGACCCTACCCCATCAGGGATAGGTACTCATTTACAGCTGAGTAGACTGAGGAGATTATGGTGAAGATCCTTTCCCAAGGAATATTATTATTATTATTATTATTATTATTATTATTATTATTCTGTTAAAAAGAATGGCACAGTTAAGCGAATTGAAAATTATATATTGTTTTTTTTCTGTTGTTGGTACAATTCGCTTCTCAGGCTCAGCGATGTTCTGAGTAACTGGCAAATATTTATATTGGGAATTTCTAAAAATTATAAAAATGCTGAAGGTGATCTTTTATTTATTAAAACAGGATCTCAGGTCCAGGTCAAGCAGGAGTCGTCATCGCTGCCGGTATAATAATAATAATAATAATATAATAATAATAATAATAATAATAATAATAATAATAATAATAATAATAATAATAATAATAATAATAATAGTAAGAAGAGTGATGGACTCCTAAGGAGGCAGGATGCAACCCGGAACCCCACACTATAAAATACCACCCAGTCGAATTGGAGGACTGTGATAGAGCAAAAAAAAAAAAAAAAAAAAAAAAAAAAAAAAAAAAAACAAAAAAAAAATAAAATAATAATAATAATAATAATAATAATAATAATAATGTTCTAAAGGGTCCACGATAATACAAAGTGTAAAAAGTCCGTGTATAATTTTGTTTGAAGACTTTACAGAAAGCTTTCGAACCCTTCCTTCCCTGGGTTCATCTACAGTCCCCCAAAAAAAAAAATCGAAAGCTTTCCGTAAAGTCTTCAAAATTATACTCTGGACTTTTTACCCTTTGTATATTGTGGGACCTTTAGAACATTATATAACTCTCGGTGAGTAGAGTTTTTCTCTAATAAATAATAATAATAATAATAATAATAATAATAATAATAATAATAATAATAATAATAATAATAATAATAATAATAATATATTATTATTATTATTATTATTATTATCTTATTATTATTTTATTATTATTATTATTATTATTATTATTATTATTATTATTATTAATTATTATACGTCACCTTACTTGTATGTCCATTTACCTGGTTACTGGTTTGTTTGTATACTAATTATTATATGTATTTGTAAATATATATGTATTTACATGTGTATATATGTATGTTTGTATGTATGATATATATATATATATATATATATATACTATATATATATTATATATATATATATATATATATATATATGTGTGTGTGTGTGTGTGAGTGTGTGTGTGTGTGTGTGTGTGGTGTGTGTGTACCCATTTTCCAAAAGAATAGGCAATGGATTCATTATCAAACTGAATGATTATTGATACATAAGAGTTTTATATATAAAAAAATTTTAGGGCTTTTTAAAATTTACGCTTTTTAATAAATGAGATTTGTTATAGTGCATCCCAGCAAGGAAAATCTCTCTCTCTCTCTCTCTCTCTCTCTCTCTCTCTCTCTCTCTCTCTCTCTCTCTCTCTCTCAGTACAGATTGCAACCTTGATCCTCATTACAATTTTATTTTAAGTTAAATTCCAAACTCTGCCATATTGGAATGTTTTGCGTATAGTACCGCTCAGTCTTCGTGTCTGCTTTAAACTAAAAGTCAAAACAGTGATTTGTGATCATGGCCTCCGAGATGAGTTGAATATTTTAAGTTGATGGTAATGTGTCGCATTTTCTAGTCGTCACGTTATAATAGAGAAAAGAAAGTGCCAGATTAACATCTTTATATCTTTATATATGGAAAAAACTAAAAAAAATAACAACAGAAACAAGAGCCATAAAAGCCAAGCAAAAAAGGAGACTTTTCATACTCCGCCATTATCTACAAGCAAACAGCCTCACTCGACAGCTTTGAAGACCATTAGGCCAATGTCAACAGCGACATAAACAATGGCTAATATGCTGACCACAATGAGGTTAGTTGACAAGGCCGCCGCCGTGTCGACACCGAAGTCGATGCCGACGCCCCTTATTGTACCGAATGCCAGACAATAACGAAGTTTCTTCTTTTTGTTTGTTCTTCTTTTCCTCTTCCTCCAGAATATTTAGTGGCTATCTATCACGATTAAATTCTGCTTAAAATGCAAACTTCCCTGCAACGAGAATACGACAATTATATTTTCATATTTATTTTCAAAGTGATATCGTAACTCACTCGTGACCAAATTACGCAGTATGTATATATAGGTTGGAATTATATCTCGGGATTAGATCCAAAAGTGACCAAAGTCGAGATTCCTCAAATTCGTCTCGAGGTCCTCATTATGATTTCAAGGTTTTGTTCCTCCTCCTGCTTTGTCTCCCCGAATTTTGTGATCGAGGTAAAATGCATGGTGCCGTGAATTGCTCAGTGACTTGCATTCATTTGAAAAACAATAGCAAGAAGGAATTAGCACGTAGGTACAGACACACACACACACACACACACACACACACATATATATATATATGATATATATATCATATATATATATATTATTATATATATATATATATATATGCGTGTGTGCGTGCGTCTTTGTGTGTAATTGTGTATATAAATATTTTTTCAGCACTACGTCATTTCCACGAAAAGGGGTGACTTTGTAGAAAAAAAAGGTAACTGTAGAATTTGTAGTGCTAGCTGCTACACATATGGCAGCAGTGAAAGTTCATCAAGATCATGTCAAGCCCTTACGTACATTGACATTCAACTCTATATCCTGGGTACACCTACTCGCCTTTCCTTTATGTTAGGAACGTACTTCCCCCCCCCCCCCCCCCCCCCCCCCCCCCCCCCCCCCCCCCCCCCCCCCCCCCCCCCCCCCCCCCCCCCCCCCCCCCCCCCCCCCCCCCCCCCCCCCCCCCCCCCCCCCCCCCCCCCCCCCCCCCCCCCCCCCCCCCCCCCCCCCCACCCCCCCCCCCCCCCCCCCCCCCCCCCCCCAGTGTTTCATGAACGCCATCGATCTAACACTTTGTAGGTCTTCTTGACCCCTTTTGTAATACCTCCGCATTATATTCTCTTTTCCATAGTATATACTATATTCTCTCCCTATGTCTGAACCATCTGGAACAGGCAGGGCCATCTTTGCTTGTACCAACGTTTTTGCTACTGTTGATCCCCACATTTCTCAACAAACTACGTAAGCAATTCAGCTGTATTAGTTAGGCTTTTTCCCCCTTAATTCTCATACTATATCCATGCTTCACTTTCATAAAACACTCTAGACATACCCACCTGGGTTTCCATAGACCCTCCTCGCTTCCGAGACTTGTATTTACTCCTGAAGACCTATGCAAATAATCCGCTTCCATTCTTGCACCATCCGTTAGTATTCATACTTCATCTACCTGGTTTCCATTTACCGTGATAATCTTAAGCCTTTTCACATCTACTCCAAACTTTCTTCACTTGCAAATACCTCCGAAGTGACACATTGTTCGGCTTTTCTTCACCAAGTACACTAGGTACTGTATACCATCTATAAACATTAACTCGTTTTCTTATCCCACAAATTTGCATCTGAGTTTTATTTATATATATGTAAATATATGTGCGTTTGTGTGTGTGTGTTTGTGTGTGAGGAATAAGTTGTTCCATGTGGAAGTGAATGCAGAGAAAAGTTATTCCGCAAATGGGTTC
>NC_061106.1:37782593-37790093 GCF_015104395.2 Macrobrachium nipponense
GTGGGAATAGATAAAACTTCATTGCTTAAGAAAAGTTTTGAGAAAGTCAGGATATTCAATTTAGTTGATATAAATAAAAGATACTTTCAAACAGAAGTATGGGTCTCGATAAATATAATGCTACGACATACACATAATTGAACGTATATGTAGAATGTACTGCGCACAATGTTTGTATATGCATGTAGGTGAATATTAAAGTAATCTCATTATTTTCACACAAACAAATGTATAAATTTATATCTATATTTATTTGTTTATTTATTTACTTATTTATTTATATTTATTATATTTATAATAAGAATGAGTTTGCAAGAGGCATGCATTAAGTTCAAGTCTCTCTCTCTCTCTCTCTCTCTCTCTCTCTCTCTCTCTCTCTCTCTCTCTTCTCTCTCTCTCATTTGATGTTCTAATAATGAAAAGTATCCGGGCGCCAAAGCCTATTTCCTCCTACAATAAAAAGACGTCATTTTGCCTTTAAATGCTTTCAGAATAGTAAGCAGGACAGTCCTCATTGGTCTTGGAAAAAGATTATTTTTAATTTATTAAATGCGGCTAATATCTGAAAGAAGCTGTAGCTCTAACTTTTGAATGCAATGAAGTAATGTTTGGGATACCTGTCAGTGTGAATTATTTAGATTTATTTGGACTGATGGTTTTGGATCTTATCGTGGCTCATTGCTGCTTGTACCAGAAACTGAGGTTAAATAGTGAGGTTTTAAAAGGTGGAGCTTTCAAACCCCTACTCGGAAATTTCTTCCAACCTGGGCTTGGATCGGCATGGATTTTTGAACTTTCATGGCCGAACGACCTGCCGAAGATTTTATTACTTGTTTTTTCTCCGCACTTCATTTCCCGTGTCCTTCTCTTCCTTTCTTTCTCTTCGGCGCTGTAAAAGATGTTCAGTTCATTAAGGGGACCATCGTCTTGCCGTGTCAGACAACTGTCCTTCGAAAAACGCCACGAGTCCTTTCATTCAGGAAGCTGACGACGTTGGTGTTTTGTCAGCGTGGTTGGTAATAATACATCGTGTCTTGAATCCTGTGCATATTTTTCTTCGCCGTACATGACTTCTGCTGGCTGCTGGGACATTGTCCGCAGTCTTTTTTTTTTATTTTATTTTATTTTTTTTTTTAATACGGGTCAAAGTATTTTCTAGAATACATTAGATAAAAAAAGTAAAATTAAATGACGCCGTTCTTTGAGGTCGTCGTGCGTTTTGGGGCAGACATATAGTATTTCTTGACTCTTTTCACCGTGAAAAAAAGTACTAAGTCCTTTATATTCGTATAGAAGTAAAATATGAACAAAATGCTTCAGAGGAATTTCGACGATTTCCTGGCATTCTTAAATGCAGGCAATAACACCAACATAAATATTGCATGATGCTTCAGATCAAACTCTGCTTGTGATTCCTTCCAGACATTAGCGCGACGATTATTAGCCTTTTGGTCCATAAATGCTTTGTTTGTGTGTTATTTGGACTGATAACTTATCAGTAAGTCTCGCACAGAATATTATGCAACCGCGTGTGATCGTCAACTTGATCAGTATGCAGGATGTGTTTATTATTCCCTGACCCACAAACTTGATGGAAGCTGTAGAATTTTACGTCATTCTGTCCGTCAGTCTGCTTGTCTAGCTTACCTTGTCATCAAAATTCTTGAGTGGATTTCATTGAAACTTGATGCGAAGATTAACAATTATACAAAGATGAGCATGAAGGCTGATCTTTCGTCTGTATGTTTGCCTGTGTGGACGTGTTCTTAAAAGGATATAAGGCTGAAATTATGGAAGAAAGCTGTAAGGGAAAAATGCAATTTATTTCGCACATTAACTTTACTGAAGCCCACTTGAATATCAGAAAGGTCGGTGGCTTTGTATTCTTGGCCAACACCTTCAGACAATAACAAAGAAAGTGAGAAGGGCATTTTTATTTAAATAAGACCTATAGAAGCCAATAAACATAATAGTCGGAGTCCTATCCAAACTTAGAAAACTCGTTCAGCAAAAGCTAGCAGTTAATTGTTAGCGTTGCATGTAGCGCAGGAACTATGCTTTTGTACCTAAACAAACTTATTTATGTGAACTGGGAGCGACTGACTTCCATTATCAGGATGAATTTCTCTTCTCTCTCTCTCTCTCTTCTCTCTCTCTCTCTTCTCTCTCTCTCTCTCTCTGTTTTGCAGACCGTAAGTTGTTATGTTTTAATTCAATATATTATGTCCGATTTTTGCTGCGGTCAGTTATAGCTTTTTGATGTCCGAAGGTTTTTGTTTTAATTCGTTCGTTCCTTTTTATTTCTGCTCCAATGATAGCGAGTATTTTGATTACGTCTTTGTATCATTTAGGCGTAACGGGAAGCTAATTTTGTGCAGCGGTTTGTTTTGTGGAGCTGACGAATGCTTCCCTGTGTTTGTTTGTATGTATGTATGTGTGTGCGCGTGCTCTCACGCTCGTGCAGTGTTTCATTACTGGTGGTTACTGCTTCTAGGAATCATCTTTATCTGTTAGCGTTATTTGTTCTATTTCAGATAATCATTTGTATTGGTACACACATGTCTATGGAAACACGCATACACACCCACATACTGTGTAGGTATGTATTTTACGTAGTATTTGTGGCATAAAAATCATTGAAAGGGTGAGAAATTCGAAGTGTTATAGGGGTTAGCGTAGGTTAAAGAAATGAATCAGTGTTTTGAGATGAGTCGTCATGTGGAAAGAATCAGGAGTAATGGAAAAACAGAGAGAAAGACTTAGAAAGGGATAGATAGGTAGATGGTGTGAATAAAGGTGAGTGGCGTAAGATATGTAGTGGGGTTTTGTGAGATGCTGGTGAGCTTCGCGTGTACCAGGTGTAATGAAGTGGCTGATGATATGGAAGTTTTCTGCTCGAGTTCTTTCTGCGATTTTGCAGCTGAAGTGTGAATGTGGTGAAGATCATTGGCTTTAATTCTTGAGAGCTCTTTCCTCGTTTGGGGAAACGACTAAATGGTGTATGTGTGTATATGTATAGATACAAGTATAGTAGTATATATATATATATATATATATATATATATATATATATATATATATATATAAGCTTGACAAATATATGCGTAAACAAATCGCGCGAAAGCCTGTTGGTACTGAACTTCTGGCTGTCATTCTCCGGTATGAAATGTCAGCTACTGATATTTTATTTTTTCATAATAGGTTATGGATTAGTATGGTCACTCTCAAACATCACATATCCAATCACAAAACTTCACAAACCAAACTTCAAGTTAGGTAGTTTGGTATGGCAAGAAAAACGAAAGTCGCTTTGAATGTATTTCAATACTTTCAATGTTATCATCTGCGACGATGTACTACTTCATCACTTGCAGGGTAATTATAAGCTTCCAAAATATCAGGTCCCTTCTGGTTTCTGCGTGAGGAATAAAGGTGAAAATATATAAGCTGCAACTCCATTGAACTGAATGTAGCTTGCCTTTTTTTTCTTTACCGATGCTGTTTATGCTTGGCATTGTACAAAGGTAGCTATGAATAAATCATTACTCAAAGGGAACTTACTCTCTTTCGCCACACAGCATATAGTACAGGGAGAAATAGTATATATTTATACATATATATATATATTTATATATTAATATATAATCTATATATATATATAATATATTATATATATTATATATATAAATATATATATATATATATATATAGTATAATATATATATATATATATATATATATACGGCACGGTTCGGCAAGGAAAATTTCAATCTGATGTATATGAATAAGGTCATTCAGATTTATGTATATATTATTTCATCCATTGAACATGAGGATTTTTATCTGTTCAACCTTGAATGAAATTACAACACACGTTGGGGTTATTTAATATCCGTCTGTTCATGGCTCGTTCTCAAAGGGTTGGGACATTTGTTTATGGAATTATCAAGTCAGGTGCGCCAAAATCTAAAGTGGTGGAGTGCCAATTGGCTCTTTTGTCGCGCGCGCGCGCACAAAAAAAACACACGCATATATATATATATATATATGTGTGTGTGTGAGTGTGTGTGTGTGTGTTATATATAATCCGCGTTCTGTATCAAATTGAAATTTTTATACAGTTCATTGCATTGTTTTGTGTGATTTAGTTGGTTAGTCTAAATCCTTTACTTTTACTCTCGCCTTTTTTGATAATGTTTTGATGCGAGTTTATAAATATTCCAAACAGAATAACGTTGGGTTTGTTTCTTACTGCCATAGGATGTTGAAGTCATTGCAATGGAAATATTATTTTCTCTCCTTTAATATGATTTGGATTTTGTTGTCATGCTTTCAGTTTTATGTTTTGCTTGAATTCACTGGAGGTTGTGTGTGTATGTGCGTGTGTGTGTCGCGATTCTTTGATCGAACTCTGAACAGTTTTCTTCTTTGGATTTCGAATCGACCTAATCTATCTCATGCAGTGTTTTATTTATAAGGTGGAAAAGTATCTTGTTAAGTTTAAAATTACTCAGAGCTATCCGCCGTATTATAATTTGTAAATTTGCTGTAAAAAAAAAAAACGTATATATATTAATTTCGCCGGCTAGATTGCAATGGTATCTTTTGGGATACATGTAACGGATTAATTAGGGCTTAGGTTTTTTCATGCAGTGTGAACTGTCATGACCCTTCGTCCCCCTTTTGTTACGTAGCCTTCGCGGAAATCAGGATATGTATATCGGGGACCTTGGGAAAAGTGACTAACATTTATTTTGCCATTGGCTTTCTACCAGTGAATCCATGCTTGTTTGCGAATGGCCAGGTACGTAATAGTTTGCGTATTGTGGACGTGAGCATGTTTATGGATGTTGTTTGGTTGTTTTGTTCCCATATATCTCTCTCTCTCTCTCTCTCTCTCTCTCTCTCTCTCTCGATCCGATCCATTTGAGCAAAAACCTTTCGACAGCTGACTTTTCTGAGGGGCGTCTTCTTCGATTTCCATCGCAGCAGTGATCTTAAATAGCATCACATGCTTTCCGGGGGGGGAATGGACCTTTTTGAACTGATGACTACTATCTCCTCACTCCGTGCGTGGTCCTGTAGAATAAACCCTGGGCTGTGTTTGCTTCTGAATGCATAAAACATCCGCTGATCTTTTAAACATCAGTCCCAAGAATTCCTGGAGAGGAGTCTCCTGGCTTTAGCAAGAGGCATGTGTACAGGTATGGCACAGCAAGGTACAAGGAGGAGGAGGAGGAGGAGGAGAGGAGGAGAGATGGAGGTGAAGAAGGATGGTGAAAGGAACAGAGGTGGGGGAATCTGTGGAGACTGGTCCGTAAGAGAGGTAGGGGGTAGGGCTTTGGATGGGTGGTGGACGGGGATGCGTGGTAGGGGGTTGGAGGTGTCTAAAGTGGTTTTGGGGGGAAGGGGAGGTGGGACCTGTTGTCCACCTCAGTCACTCTATTGATGTTTTGCAATGGTGACGTCATGGTGACATTGTGGTTTATCTTTGCCCTACTCCACCCTACTACACTTCCACCCACCCACACACTTTCTCATACACATAAGCACACACATTCTCACAGGTATACATGTATACACAAGCACCTTCACTCAGAAGACGCAATTCTCTCTCTCTCTCTCTCTCTCTCTCTCTCTCTCTCTCTCTCTCTCTCTCTGCATATTTATATATATTTTATGTATCATATATAGATATATATGTTATATGTATATAACTATGCATATATATATATATATATATATATATATATATATATATTATATATAATATAATATATAATGCATGTACACACACACACACACACACACACACACACACATATATATATATATATATAGAATATATATATATATATATATATATATATACTCTTATTATAGAGAAGTTCCAAGTGATTTGATTTTGTATTATACAAGATATACAAATTTAGAACTTACGCACTTAGTATGCTGGCAATGCCTAAAGAACTTAAAAGACCGCTTTACCTGAACTCCAGAATCGAGGCAAATAATTGACGTAACATAAAAGATTTTTACATTTTTTTATATATATTAAATAACGTGTTAAATTCACCTCCTCTCGCCATGTCACGATGACGTTTTCAAATCTAAGATTAAACTTGGTGCAGTAATAAAGCGCGAAAAAACTTATTGTCTGTTGTTAATATGGGGTTGAAGTTTTTATATATATTTTTTTCAACATTCTGCATTATCCTCTTATAGCGGTTTGCTTATACAAAAAACCGGTCGCTCCACTTTCATATAATCTGCTGAATCATGGTTGGGCACACTGTGCTGAAAACTTCCTCATGAACCTTTCCATAAACCTACTCGGGAGATTAATCAGTAGAGCGGCATAACCACACACACACACACACACACACACACACCACATTGCACTTACTGAAAATTAAGTCCAATCCTTTCCAGTATACTCATCTAATCAGCGGTTCCCAGGTCTTCCTTCTCTCTTTCCAAGCACACCTAGATTATTCAGTCTTCACCAACCTATCGTCTTCCATTCCGTCCACATTTTCAAATCATGTTAAAAAAAAAAAACTGATCCATCCATTCACCCATGCTAGACTTAAAACCACTATCTGAAGTACTAATGCATTTCTCACCCCTTCAGTTTATTTTTTTCTTTTTTTTTCACATTATACACTACGCAAACACTTTCATCTCAACAGTTTCAGCAATTTTTTTCTCTATTTACATTAGCATCCACACTTCACTTGTGTAAAGGAGAGTTGGCTCAACGTTTCCTTTATTTATTTCCACCTTGGTTTCAGTACACACACACACACACACACACACACTCTCCAGATCCCCTTTCAAGTCATTCACTCATATACTCACTTTTGCACATGTATATATCAAACAAGAATGCTCTGCATGACAATTAAATGAGAGAATTAAACTTCAGCTCTCAAGCAGGATTTGAACTCGTGTCTTTTGAGTTACGAGCAAAGAGCTTTACCGACCCCACTTTGTTAGTTTTTTTTTTCTCTCTCCCGTTCGGAAGTCAGTGTCGCTTATATGTCTGTCTTCTGTTTTGGAGTGCTGGAGAGATTTTCATGCATATCAAAACTAAGCTTCTCACTACAGGACAGAGGCACTAGCACTTTCTCTTGGCGCGCTTTCTAGGGTCAGTATAAATTTAAGACAATTTTTGGGTTTTTGCTTTTTTGGATATGCATGCCATAGAGGATGATCTCAAGTCGACCATAGTCAAGGGAGAACATCTGGAAAAGTACTTCTTTTGACATCCCTTTTCTTCATATTGCTTACTGATCTAGAGTCTCTCTTTGTGAATGTGTGTTTATTTTGGTCAGGCTAGATCTTGCAAGAGGAGTCATGGGTTTGTATCCTTTTTTTTTACATCAGAAAGTGAATGTAGTGATTCTTTAGGTATTGCTTGCATGGCCTCGAATTCCCATCGGGTAATTATGGTCAGATATTATTCTGGAATCTCGGCCACTTGGCCTTATTCTTGAA
>NC_061106.1:37802593-37817593 GCF_015104395.2 Macrobrachium nipponense
TAAATTCCTTTATAATCTAGGTTCGGTAAAAGGGATACGAACGTAAGATCGTTTTCGTACTATGTCAAAACGTAATCTTTATGACGGTTGCTCATTAATTAATTATAACGTTTCGCAGTAAATGGATCTCTCTCTCTCTCTCTCTCTCTCTCTCTCTCTCTCTCTCTCTCTCTGACACACACACTAATGTTATTGCAATGTAAAGTGTTCCTAACTGAAGAAGATTACCTCAATGTTAAAAGTCCACTAAGGAAGTCAATTACTTCGTGGTAATAAAATACTTTATAAAATGTCTTAGTTTTTGTATTATCCAGTTGGCTCCCGTCAACTTATTAGCAAATTGGCCGCTCTCTCTCTCTCTCTCTCTCTCTCTCTCTCTCTCTCTCTCTCTCTCTCTCTCTCTCTCTCTCGGGGATTTATCCCTTCATAAGAATTGATTGAAGGCACCTTCTTGAGTAAATAATTATGAGTCGGCATCCTTGTCTAGGACCTACAGTCTCACCGAAATAGCATCCTACCGTTTTTATTTTTAGGCAGACTCCATTTTTCTCCCTACAACTTTTTAAGTACATTGATACCTGTCATTAGTAGTTAATGTACATTTTCATCACTGTCCACTTTTCATCTTTCAGTTACATAATGACGCGCTCTTTTTCACACATACATATACATACATACATACATACATACTACATACATCATATTACATACATACATACATACATACATGACATATATACTATATATACATATATAAATATATATAATTATATATATATATATATATATTATATAGTATATATATATATAGTGTGTGTGTGTGTTGTGTTGTGTTGTGTTGTATGTGAGTGAGTGTAATTGTAATAACCACGATGCCCCTTAGCTTCTCGACATACGTACATACATACATATGTATATGTATGTATGTATGTAAACACATACACATACAGATAAATGTGCATACAAATGTGTTATGTATGTATAATTCATCGTTGTATTCAATTCAGGATTATGCTCCTGTTCTTCCAGTTTATTCACTTCAGATTAGTTAAAAGTATTGTCTCATTTCTTCTTCTTCTTCTTCTTCTTCTTCTTCTTCTTCTTCTTCTTCTTCTTCTTCTTCGTCGTCGTACTAAATGCGAACAAATGTACAGGAGACAATGTACGTCGGAATGAACGTTATTTGGAAAGAGGGAGATAAATGTATTCGGGGGTAAATTGGAAATAGGGCAGCTCCTGAAGATGGAAATAAGCAACCATTGTTTTTTTTGTTTTTTTTTAACCTCTGTGAACGTTAGTAACGAGCTCGAAGAGAGAGAGGGGGAGATAGGAATTACACTCCTACTTCATTTTGAATTGTTCCAAGGAAAAAAATCAACACTTGATTTGCACATTCACTGAATTCTTGTTTTAAGGCGAGACTACATAAGAATGTAAACCATTTTCATTCGCAAAGAACTCTCTCTCTCTCTCTCTCTCATTTTTTTTTGCTCTTCACTTTTTTTTTTTTAGACTGTAGCGGTGTGACGTTGTCCGTCAGTCCGTTCGAGTGGACGGACGAACGGACACACACAGGCTATGCCGTAGAGCCTACGAAACTTATCCAGTCCGTGGGCCCGCCCGCCTTATTCCAGAAGTTATTACTCTGGAAGCTTTGACTGGTTATCAGCGGCTCTTGGGGGTGACGTCATTAGAAAGCACAGCGTGCATCCGAATGCGTTCTTATCCTAGTGACGTGTCTCTCACCTTCTGATTCTTTCCGCTGCTGCGACTGACCTTGGTTTCTAATATAGCTGCGTCTTTCTGCTCGTTGGTAATCTGGCCGTGATCTAGGTATTGCTTTGCTCCCACACATACACGTGTACATTTTTTTCTTTTTTTCATCCATAAGCAATGTCCGTAAGAAAAGCGACGCAGATATCTTGCTACATACGTAACCGGACAGATCGGCATAGCGCGTGTAAACGACAAGAATGAATGCAGAGACAGAGAAAAAACTTAGTATCAGAGCAGAGGTAGAGGGATAGAAAGAGAATTCGATGAACATTGGAGAGAGAGAGAGAGAGAGAGAGAGAGAGAGAGAGAGAGAGAGAGAGAGAGCGGAGGATGACAGACAGAGAGTAGACAGAACCGGCAGAGATTATAAAAAAAATGAGAGAGAATTCAGCTGTCGAATCTTATAAAAAAAACTGAGAGAGAGAGAGAGAGAGAGAGAGAGAGAGAATTAAACGTTATTATCAAAGAAAAAGATAATTTTGGTTTCGAAAAACTTTACTGAGACGAAAGATATTCTCAAGTGGCTGATTGAGAAAGTGAGAGAGGGAGAGAGATTCAGAAATATTTTACTTAGAGAGAGAGAGAGAGAGAGAGAGAGAGAGAGAGAGAGAGAGAGAGAGATGAAATTTAAATACAGAATATAATCGCGTAGAGAAAAAGAGAGAGGACGTGAACGATAAATTTACCCAGAGAGAGAGAGAGAGAGAGAGAGAGAGAGAGAGAGAGAGAGAGAGAGAGAGAGAAATTCAGCTCTCGAATCTTAATCATGCAGAAAGCAAGAGACAGAAAGAACCTGAATATTGAATTTACTCAGAGAGGCGGAATAAGAATGATGGGTGGATTAAAATGTTCAATCTAACAAACTAAAGAGAAAAAGAGAGAATAGAGATAAGGAATCTAAGTTCAGGGAAATAGATAAGGCTTTAATAGCGAATTTCAACAGAGAGAGAGAGAGAGAGAGAGAGAGAGAGAGAGAGAGAGAGAGAGAGAGAGAGAGATGGGGTTGGAATTTAGATATCAAATCTGATTACTGAGAGAAGGAGGGAGAGCTTAATATCGAATTTACTAACATACAAACACACACACACACGTAGGTTGGAATATAGATATCAAATCTAATTTCTGTGAGGAGAGAGAACTTAATATCGAATTTACTAAGTCACACACACACAGACATTTGGGCTTTATATAGGTGGGCCAAAGCGTGACGTCAGAGGCACATGTGGCGTGCAAGACCTGAGGTTCCAGGGCTGTGGGGTACCGGATTCCCCCCCCCCCCCCCCCCCCCCCCCCCTCCCCAACTCTTTTAACTCCTTTCCTCCTTCAACTACTCTCGGTTGTCCAAAATTTGGAAATAACGTTAGAAATTCTCTCAGGTCCCAATTGAACCGTATCACCTAGGATGTAATACGTTATGAAGTATCTGTAAAGCATGAATGATTTCTCTAGTTACTAAATCAATTGCTGTAAGTACTTTTCGATCGGGTTGCTGGAATTTGCTGCTATTGACAGCCAGTTTTCATGCATGGTTTTTTTTCCTCACGTATCATATTTATTTGAAGTCCACATACAAGAAGAGAAAAAGTAACCGTGTGCTGAGTTGACAGAAATTCCTTAACCATCATAATGTGGAATACAATGTGTTGTTTTGAATTGATTCCAAGGAATGTAATTCAGCTCTAACGATGATCTTGCTAATACACAGACACAGACAGACACACACACACACACACAAATATATATATATATATATATATATATATATATATATATATATATATATATATATATATATATATATATATATATATATATATATATTCTTCATTTCCTCACAAGACACGCTTCCCAGTGAAATCCAAAAGGAAATACATGTAGAAAATTATTAGTTTCCTTTTGAATTTCAAGGCTTTCAGCGGAAAGTTTATGAATTAAACATATAATTATGACAATCATAGAGCAGTTACAGTTTGTATCACCTCTACTTGTCACGTTTAGTGCTTTTTTTTTATATTGACTGAATAGCTTCCTTACTTTTGTTATTCGTGCCCAATTCCGCCCTATTAATAATTGTCTACCCACGTAAATAACAGAAACAACGGCTGCAGAATTCTGCATTCCATTAAGGTGTTAGGGTTCTGATTATATGCCACTAGCATCTTTACCCGTCCTTCGAACGTGTTATCGAACCCACATTTACTTCTAAAGGACCTGGACTTGCGGACTTTCATCTTTCCCCAGCCGTGCTACTACTACATTACTGACCGGCTCAGTCAGGCACCATACAGTTTGCAACAGGTTCGCACGGGAAAGATTTTCGTCGGGAGGTCTCTCTCTCTCTCTCTCTCTCTCTCTCTCTCTCTCTCTCTCTCTCTCTCTCTCTCTCAAACGGCCATTGTTAAAAAACTGATATTGATGTATATGTTCCTAATTCCCAAAGGGGAGGGCTGTGCCCTCAAAAAAAAAAAAAAAAAAAAAAAAAAAAAAACACTCTAAACTCTAAACGTGACAGTTTTAAGATTTTAAGGTGAGGACAGTCAAAACATTCTCAGAAATTCTGATTACATTTCTTATGATGCTTTTTGAGATTTTTATATTTAACTTGAGGGTGGTCCAGGAAGCTAATAATTTTCTTCATATATTTCCCATTGGATTTCAAGGGTCTCACTGGGAAGTTTGTCTTGTGAGGAAATGAAGAAATTTGAGCACATCTGGGTCGTTACAATACTGTTTGTCTACTTATGTTCGAGGAGATATATTTATCACGGACATTTTTCACCGCTCTGTCAGTGATTGCCTGACTTAGGAAGATAAAGAAACTTCAAGAACAATAAAGGAATGAAAGAACGTTAAGCGAGCTGGATTGAGGAGTTGGTAAAATTCCGACGGTAGCTGATGGGCTTCAGGAAATGATAGACTTAAGGGAGGGAGGAAATTCGTCCTGCCAAATTCTCAGGAAGACTGAACTCTGTGAACTGATGAAAAGATGAAAACCCTTCGTGGGGCCCCCATATGTATGGTTGCCATGGGAACGTCGAGTTGTTGAAAATTTTTAATTGCAATTGCATACTAAGAATTGCTTATTGACGCTTGCGATGTATGAATGGAAGGAGAGACAGAACCGCCTACGGAACTGATCGAAATTGGGTCAGTGTCAGATTTCATTTTCCCGTTCGTAGTAAATTCAAGATCTATGTTGCAATCGTTTGACGCTGATGTCTGCTGTGTGCACGCGAAGATTATGTCCTTTGGGAAATCGAAATTCGGAGGAAAACACGCGTTATCAAGTGGCATAAAAGAATTGCGAAATGCAGTTTTAAGAGCGGCTGTATGTTTGATAAATGTTCTTTAATTCAGGTGGTCATCAGATGAAGGACAGAACACATCGTGGAAGGAGGATGCTGTTCAGTGAAGGATGCACGCAAGTGAAAAATGCAGAGGTGGAGAAGATGTGGAGGTCAAGGGGTACGTGGATGAGGGTATTTTGAAGGATTCGGGTAAAGTAAGCAGCGCGATAAATGAATTTATGAGGGTATATCTCCAACCCCAAAACATGAATATAAATAAAAAGACCTTTACCTAAGCACGAGTATAATATATATATATATATATATATATATATATAATATATAATATATATATATATATATATACATATATATATATATATATATTATATATATATATATAATATATATATATATATATATATATATATATATATATATACATGTTATCCAAGTATATATAAATATTTACATGCATAATTAGCTGGACGAAAGCAAGCAAAATGAACGCCATTAAAATCATTACTGTAATAATTAGTAGGACTCATTTAGTATCGAAGAATCTTAAAAGGCTGTAGGGAAATTGTAAATAAGAAAGCACTTGGTTAATTTTGGTGCTCAAGGTACTTTGTTCCCAACCAATGGAAATATGTTTACGTGCTGAAAAACAGAGGTTAGTCGAGACCTCGCTATGTATCACGATTTTATAAGTTATTCATGTCACTCTTGGTGGTATGTTGAGTGATGCAATAAATATCTATGTCATAAAGATGGGATTAAAAGGTTTGGGGAAAATTCAGATTCCAGAGAAGCCTCTCACAGACCTTATTTCTTTTTTTGGGTCAGTATCAGAAGCACCGAGAAGTCGCCATGGAAATTACCTTTAAGTTTTATTTGGTCATGTAAGTTATCGCAGTTTTGATACTCCTAAGGTTATTAATAGTTAAGTAATTTATTTTAAATCTATGGTAAATTTAATTTTAAAACTTTGTTCACATAAGGCGGAATGAACTAGTGATCTGCTTTCCCATAAAGATTTGCTAAAGAAAGACCTGAAGAGTAAACAAGTACTTGATAGCATCAATACTGAACACGTAATAGAAAATCAATTGTGGATCACTGTAATTTGGGTATCGTCCATAACGGATTGATATTAGATTCATATTCAAAGTCTTATATCACTCATGGCATTCTCGACTGAATGTTAATGTCTCGCAGACTATAAATGAATGAATGAATAAATAAAATTAAATCAATAAGAGGTGCTTTTTTATCCTTCTCCTAATTTTCTTATAACTCTTCAGTTCCTATACATGGCGGCATATGGCTAAGATATGGAGCGTTTGATAATGATTCTCTTTCTTGCGATTCATTCATTGTTTTGTAACAGTTTATGACAGTTTTACATCATCCATTCATTTTTAAGTTATCATTTTTTCCATGTACGTATCTCCGTTTCATTTTTTTCTCAGCTTCTGATTCCTAATGTGGAGTAAATGTGTAATATCTGCTAGGGACGTTGCCTCATTTTAACAGCATTCTCTCTCTCTCTCTCTCTCTCTCTCTCTCTCTCTCTCTCTCTCTCTCTCTCTCTTATGGCTCACATGTTCGCTAATTTTATCTTCGCCAGCGTCACCAGCCCAGTCCCTTTCTTCTTTATTAAGGTATTATTTCATTTTCATGAACCATCGACTTTCCTTCTCTCAACGTTTCGTTCTGTTCCTTATTATCGTGTTCTTTTTTATATGTAATATATATATATATATATATATATATATATATATATATATATATATTGATATATAGTATGTGTGTGCGTTGGGGGGGGGGGGGGGGATTAATTTATGTATATGACCATGCAAATACTTGCATTAACGCATACGTAAATATTTCGAGTGGGAGGGACTTTCGTTTTTCCAAGTGGTTTTACTTCATTCTGTTTATTTCCGGCGATTCTATTCATTTTCATTTCTTGAGCGTCTTTCTTTGTTCATTGACTATTCCTTGGCATTCTTCTTCTATCGCACGAGATTTATTTCCCAGCCTTTCATTACTCCAGGTAGTACTGTCCTTTCTCTCTCTCTCTCTCTCTCGTCTCTCTCTCTCTCGCCTTTTCCATCTATCCATGGTGTTCTTCACCTTCCAGCACCGGCAGGGCCAGGCAGCAGGGCCATCGGACGCATCAGGACGGGATCTAACGTAGCCAGGGTACACTTTGACCATCATTTATCTTTCTCGTCATCCCTCTTTTCCCCTCCCTCTCTCTCTCTCTCTTTTATTCGTCTATTTCCCTCTTCCATCTTTCTCTCTCTCATTTTCTTCCTTTTTCCCTTCCTCTTTCTCTCTCTCTCTGTTCTGAACTATCTCCCTCCCTGCTCTTCCAGTACTGCTGCTGCCAGGGTGCCCCCCCCCCCCAGGAGTTCAGGGGAGGGGGGGAGGGACGGGGTAGGGGGTGTTGGCAGCAGCAATTAGGGGCTAGCACTTTGAACGCCTCTGACGTCCGTTCTCTCTCTCTCTCTCTCTCTCTCTCTTTTCCATCCTACCTCTTCTCCCTCCTCCCTTCCCTCTAGAGGCATCTCTTCCTCCACCTCCCCTCTCCGTCCCCTCCCTCCAACCCCACCAGCATATACACAAATTCCGCACTTGCTACCCGAGCACATATATTTCCCTATTCTCTAAAGGTTTGCTGGTCTGGCTCTCTCCCAATTCGATTTATATGCATGTATGTTGATCAGGTGCGCCGCGGTGCATGTTTGTAATATTGCAGACACATCGGGGGATTGATGAAGGATTATACACAAATTAATTTATGCATGTAGCAATTAATGGCGGAAAAAATATATTTCAATCTCTATTTCGCTTTGCCAAAAATGACCCCCTTTTTCCCCAGACAGAGAGAGAGAGAGAGAGAGAGAGAGAGAGAGAGAGAGAGAGAGAGAGAGAGAGAGGGAAAAAAAAAGAGAACGAGAGGAAAAAAATCACGGAAAATACAACTCATGGATATTTATATAATATAACCTGCTTTTGCATAATCCTTGGGAAAAAATAAACATTATTGTTGCCAGAACCGCGACGGAAAACCCTTTAAATGATCGGTATTTTTTTTCTTTCTTTTTTTTTCATCATATTTAAAATATCTGGCGCTGATGAAATTGAGAAAATGATCGCGGTGGCGACGATGACGACGTCGACTCTGTCGAGCTGCTGCCATTGGCAGTAGTGGCAGCAGAACCAGCAGGCAGCAGCAGCAGCAGCAGCAGCAGCAGGAGTAACAGCAGCCGTGGCTGCGGCAGGCAGGAGGAGAGGCTCCAGCACTATAGGCAAAGCGCGGTAGCAGCAGTGGCTAGCGGCGGCGGCAGCGACTAGCGGCTAGCGGCAGCAGCGGCTAGCGGCTAGCGGCGGCTCTGTCATTAGCTGAAGGTCCAGCCCCCGTTCGGAAGTCCACTTTCGTATGCCCTAGTTAGTTCCCCGTTTTCATTGTCGTTTCTATGCCTAGAGAGAGAGAGAGAGAGAGAGAGACTCCTGGTACAGTGGTGCCCCCGACGTAGCTCGTCTCTACCCCCAGGAAAACCCCTCCCTTCCCCCCTCTACTCAAACCTGGGATAGTGTGTGTGTGTGTGTGTGTGTGTGTGAGTGTGTATTCCTCGTCCACCATCTAACCCTGCCGGGGTACCCCTCCCCCCCCCACCCCCCGCCAGCCTTCCCCGACCCCATCGGATGGGGCAGCGTGTTCTCCCAGATCCAAAATTCGATTACGGCTTGCAATGGGGAAAAGAATTATTCTATTTTAGTTTTCTCTCACGTTATTCGTTAGGATCTCTTCTTCTTCCGTTGTCCTAGGAGGAAGAGGAGAAGGAGGAGGGGGGGGGGGAAGGAAGTTGGGGGAGGATGGGGGGAAGGGTCCTGTGGGGAGTAGGGCACATTTTTGAAAAATCATTGGTGCTTGAAACCTCACCTTCCCGTCCCCTCGCTGCAGAATTTATTGCAGAGTTGCTTTTAAGTAGCACAAGCAACAAGGAATAACTATGGTTAATAGCCATAGACAAATGCACTTTCGTTTTATTGTTGCCATTGAGGGTGGGGGAGCAGGGAGGGTGCTTTTATGAATCCTTTTTTTTTCCCCTTTTTTATTATTTCCACTTGTAGGACATACGCATAACATTCATACAGTCATAAACACTTGAATGCGTACACGCGTACATTACAAATATGCGTATGCTTGTTTGTTTGTTTGTTTGTGTACACAAACGCGCAAACTTCAAATATAGGCGTTTGTGTGTTCGTGTCTCTATGCGGTCTACGAAAGATACAAATGAAAGTAAGAAAAACTTTTTAAAAGGGTAATCAACGATATTTCAAAGTGAACTTCCTTTATATTATACCCTGGAAGTTTGAATAAGAGCTGCTTGTATTATTATTATTCAGAACGAGAACCCTTTTCATATGGAACAAGCCCACAAGGTCCTTTGACTTGGAATTCAAGCTTCCAAAGAATAGATCGTTCATTTGAAATGTTGTTGTTGTTTTAGATTAAGCTGGCTTTATGCCAGCACGGGCTCTTGCTCAAGAGCAGCCCGTAGTCATTTGAAAGAAGTAATTGAACGCAATAGAAAATCCAGAAAGAGGAGATCACGTTTTAGAAAAGAAATATTAATTAACAAATTGATAAATAAGTAGATAAAAATGTAAGTTGTTAAAATGCAGGGAGAGTTGTTGAAGGTAGTAATGGGATGTATGTATGTTCGCTTCAACTTCTGAAGTTCCAATAGCGCCCCAGGCCCCCCCCCCCCCCCACAGTCCAGTGATGTGATGTAAGAAGTAAAGGACCCCTGGCACTGTCATGCATTTGTTTTTTTATACCATGCAACCATATTTCGTACCAGATCATTCACGACTAGTCTTATAAACGAGGCTTTTTAATCAGTTAAGAGGCATCTTCGGCTTCAAGTTGAGTTTTGTCTCACCGAATGAGCTTTCACCACTGGTGCTGCTGACGTCACATTCCTCAGTTGTGTTAACAAAGAAAGTGTTCACTGAGGTCGAAACGAAATCCCGTGCCTGCAGGAGTGACTTCGCATAGGTTACAAATTCAGATGAACTCATTGGACGGACGTCCAATTCCTGCATATCTTTGCGTCGCGAAAAGAAAGTCTTCCAGTCTTCCAGCCAGCCAGCAGGTCGGATTCCTCCTCCTCGCCCTGGATCACACCAACCACTCTTCCGTGGACCTAAGATGTATGGACGGGAGGTCCACACGCGTGGGCCTGGATCGGATAGGTGGGGGCGCTCGATCTTCCACGGTCACAGGTTAATAACAAGTTTTGGGCGACAGAGTTATAGCGCATGGTGCAAGAGACGAAGGGTAATTCATAGGCGCGCTGCAGAAGAAAATCGACGCTGGATCCGGAACGACCATTAACATTATACTACTACTTTCCATTCGGGAAAGCTCCGTGCAGTCATTGACGCCGTGTATATGTATATATATATATATATATATATATATATATATATATATATATATATATATATATATATATATATATATATATATATATACTATACACTACATACATACATACATACATACATATACATACATACATATATTAGACACGACACACATGCATGTATATAGACACATTGGTCTACTATACCATATATTATTACCTTACGAAATATATATGACTGTCGTTAAAGACACTGTAGGATGAGGATATTACTAGGCAATGTTCTCAGAAAAATTTAAAGGTTATTTGGATGGCTTGCATAAAATTTCATTATTATTATTATTATTATTATTATCTTATTATTATTATTATTATTATTATTATTATTATTATTATTATTATTATTATTATTATTATTATTATTATTATTATTATGTGTGGAACACTTACAAAAGTTTTTAACTTACGAAGTAAGTTTCTTTTCTCTCCAAGATGCCATTTAACTTTTTATATTCTTCCAGTTAGTTTGATTATGTTGTCAGTTTGAAACACAAGAATTAGGAAGAAAAAAATCTTGTCATAAAAAACAAGAAGGTTCAACCTTTGACATTACTGGATGAAAGAGATAAAGGAATGACAAGAGCATTGGTATTGGTCTGGATGGATGCTTGGGAAAGTTTAAGTTTACTGTTATGTAGTCTTGAGAAAATAAAAATACAAACGTTTTTTAATTCTACTAGTGATAACGATTCGAAGGATTTTGTCATAAAAAGGGACAGATGGCAATTCGTAAGATCCCCTCAGAAGGCCAGAATGCTTTAGAACGAGAAACCAAAAAAGAAGATTGGGAATAGGCAGAAATGTGTTGAAAAAGTAACTCTTCAGGTTGCTTCACGAATATTAGGTTCAGCTGTTGTATCTCCTTTCAAAGACTACAATGAAGAAATACAGAAGGAAGGTTTCAAAACGACAGGGTAAAATCAAATACTTACAGTGATCTTAGTTAGAAAGTTTTTTTTTCTTCCCTTTTTTTTGCAATGGAAGGGCAGTATTTTAAAAGGGCAATTTCCCATTTGCAATAATCTTACGATAAATAAAATACACAATGTTGCTGTGCTATATCATCTTTAAAGGTCTTTGATGAACTTGAAGACCGTTTCCTAAAGAATGCGTGACTCATAGAAGAAGCAGGAATATGGATACAGAGTGCGTATAATCGCTTCGTATTATATACTCATAGAGGGAATGAGAAATTGATACAGAACTGAAAAAGGAACGGTGAGCTAATGTCAAGAGTTTAGTTTAACCACAATGGAAATATTCCAAAGCTTGGAAGTATAAGGAACGAAAGCTGTTAATTTTTTTAAAATGCATTCTGGGTTTGTGCACCAGGCGGTTTTCCAAAAAGGCAAAGAGACCTTGATCCTTAAAACTTGCAACATTTTTTAAATTTGTATTTGTTTAGCTATCTATCTATCTATCTATCTATCTATCTATCTATCTATCTATCTATCTATCTATCCTATATATCTATCTATCTATCTATATATATATATATATATATATATATATATATATGTATATATAAATAATATATATTTTTTTCTAATAATAATTTTTTGCTGGTTTTAGTAATTTTATTTGTATCTACTTTCAATACCTCTCTCTCTCTCTCTCTCTCTCTCTCTCTCTCTCTCATCTCTCTCCTCTCTCTCTCTCTCTCTCTCTCCAAAGGAGAGTCTGTTCTTTTTTGGGCCTACGTAGCGAAATGACGGTCTTCTTATAGTTTTTGAATAATAATGATAACAATTTTGAACGATAAACCTACTGTTTGCAAGAGTTCGTTCGGTACATCGCGTGCTTTGGGTCTAGATTTCCAGTCTCTTACATAACCGTCATTTTGGCAGTCATAGGTTCATCTGTGTAATAATGGTAATAACAATAATAATAAAATAAATTATATAATAATAGAGGCAAGTAGAGATGCAATCTATGCATTGGGAGTGTAAAGCAAGTGGTCATCTCTCATGAAAAAAACGTAAATAAAAAGATAAATAAATAGGATGAAACATCAAGGCCACCTCACACATTTTTTTTAGATACGTAAATGACTCGAGGCTCGTCTTATTCATGAAGCTCCATAATCTGTCCCCCCCACCCCCTCTCTTTTTTTTCTGGGCAGCGACGCCAGGTAATGGTGTCACGTTCCTTCGGCCGTCCTTGAAACGTCAGAACAGAACTGATAGTGTGCATTGACGTTACCTGATGAGAAATGATTGAGTCTGGGAATTTAAAAAAAAAACCGCATAAAAAAAAAAAAAAAAAAAAAAAAAAAAAAAAAAAAACACGCAGCAGTAGACACTTGAGTCCCGGTTTTCGACGAAGGAAATTGTTTTCAATTTCATCGTTTTAGTCCTGTATTCTTATGTCTAATGGTGCGTAGGGTCATAAATTTTTTAGTATAATATTGTAGGTACGTGCTGCGTATGTTCGAACGATAATTTCAATGCTTGTATTTCTTTTAGTTTTAAATTGTACTGTGTTATTAGCGAGGTGATTACTATGTTTCAGAAACCTTCATTATTTACAGTAAATTTAGGATACCGCTCAATTTTCCAAGCAGTGCACACACATATATATGTATATACTGTATATATTTATATATATTTATATTATTATTTAATGTATGTATGTGTATGTAAGTATCAATATATATGTCTGTCGCTTTAAGAATTTATGGGTACTTTTATTTATAATTTTATTTAAAATATTTGCCAGGGTTGCATAATCTCGCCGTTTATTTTTAAGCAGGCCAAGAATTCTCGGGGTAGTATATAGATCGGCAGTTATTTAAAATAAATCATTGGACAGTATATACTACACAGTATATATTTTAAATTTATACATACATACAAATTAATTGTTGGAGTAAGAGGTTGTATTAGATATATTTTGTAATAATTCGAGGTGCGTCAGCCAAAATATCTATAATAAGCATTAGATGTTTGTAATATATATATACATATATATATATATATATATATATATATATATATATATATATATATATATATATATATGTGTGTGTGTGTGTGTGTGTGTGAGCGTGTTAGTGTGTTTGTGTGAATCTAGAGTGCACACACCCACACACTTTATCTTTACGAAAGAAGAAAGGACCCTTTGGAAAGCGTAGTTTTAATTTTATCATACAGGTTGATTGTCCTGGTAATTTTGGGAACTTTAAACACACACACACATATACACCAATCCATTAATAATCTCAATCGCATATTGTGATTTCCGCATGCAGTTAACCACATCTCTTCTTCTTCCCCCCCCCATACCACCCACCCCCACTTTCAGTCGACCGATCTGTAAAATGAGAAAATTGCAGTAATGAAATTCAATTTAACGCAGGAAACCCGTGGAGCAATCAAGTTCGGTTTCTTTCCGAGTCATAATTATGAAGGCTCTAAACATGCAACCTATAATTACTAATAACATCTACTTCTCTCTCTCTCTCTCTCTCTCTCTCTCTCTCTCTCTCTCTCTCTCTCTCTCTCTCTCTCTCTCTCTCCTTTTCTTTCTTTTTTGTCATAGATGTTTGATTCGTATATCACATTTTGTAAACTCTCTCTCTCTCTCTCTCTCTCTCTCTCTCTCGTCTCTCTCTCTACTCATGCCTTCCGGTCTCCCTTCGCTCTCCGTCGCTTTCCGTCTCCGTCTCGTCCTGCGAACCTCGTCGTCATCCTCCCTCGTCTTCGGTCTCGCGTCTCCCTCTCCTCCTCCCCTCCCATCTCGCCTCTCCTCCATTTCTCTCTCTCTCGCTCTTCTCTCTTCTCTATTTTTTCTGTCTGTCATAGATGTTTGCTTCGATATCACTTTTGTAAAACTCTCTCTCTCTTCTCCTCTCTTCTCCTCTCTCCCTCTCCTCTCTTCTCTCTCTCATTGATCAGTAGACTATTAAGGATGCCATTACTGCTGTTATTTTGAGTTTTGATTTTATGCATGCCACTTGTGTTGTTATTGCGAAGTTTGCCAAACAACTCAATTATCAATGGCGGGGTTTATCATCCAGAAATATCTTTGCTGATTTGCAGTTAGAAGGAACCTCGTTAAGATTTCCGTTTCCTTTGAAACAAGGCTCGAGGTCGTCGTTAGATTCAGCCAGCCTTATGCTGGCACGGGCTCTTGCTTCACAGCAGCCCGTAATGATCGAGGTCACTGTATCAATGTATATATATACCCCGTAGGGAGGTAGTTCCGTCAGTGCACTTGTTATTATTACTAAAGCTATCCACCCTCTTTTGACAATTGTTTCATAGTGGCAACTGCGATGGTTTCCTCCCGTTACACCTTCGAAATCTACCTACTCTCAGTTTCCTTTCCAGCGCTGAATGATATCATGGTTTCCCCAGTACCTGGCCTTTGGCCTAAACTCTAAATTTCGTTTCATATTCGATATGCGATCCCTTTTCCTATTATTG
>NC_061106.1:37822593-37835093 GCF_015104395.2 Macrobrachium nipponense
TCATAATAATGTTAATAACAGTAATGATATTGGTGAGAAAAAAAAATGCATTGAGAATTGTAACAGTTAGTGCACAGATTATATAACTGCATTGAAAGGCTATGTAGCAGTGCAATTTTTTTAGCCTCCGTTTTTTTATCATGTTGTCTCATGTATCTAGGTTGTGTGTTACTGTCTGTATTTTGTATTTTCCATGTATATGGCCCTGAGCTGAAATAAAGGATATTATTATTATTATTATTATTATTATTATTATTATTATTATATTATTATTATTATTATTATTATTATTATTATTTTGCAGTTTGCTATTCTGTGCTTGCAGTGTCTGGATGGCTGTGACTGTCCAGTTTGCAATCCAGAATATGCAGCCACAGAATCATGAGCATTATTTTTGTGTGAACCGAACCTTCATGTAGACCCTGTCAGAATGCACTGCCCTGTCAAGGACATTGTTTGGGATTCGTTGAAATTCGAGAGGAGTCCCGGGATGATCAGGATCGTGCATTCAGCCTCCCTGAATCTCTCATCAGGGTTCAAAAGTTGGGCTGATCAGACACCCTAGTCTTATTTCTGTAGTGAATAAGGAACTTATTCGCAACTTCAGACTCTAATTTAGAAGTAGGAATTTCAAAGAGAGATCATTTGAGAACTGGGAACTTTCTTAAGAGAGATCAAGTAGATGACAGATAGTGACTTCTTAGAGAGGAGTTTATAGATGAGATTCTAGTGCTAACTTAATGACATCTCCGTCAAGTCACCAAAAGCATTTTCATGAATATTCACGTTCAGTGGATACTAAGGGTCATAGTTTTATTACCCAAATCCACATGATAGGAAAATTAGAAAATTGATGTGCTTCAGGTGTTAATGTCGGCATATGATAAATACATATATTTGTATGTAAAACTGTGATGCATGTATATCTTGGGTAAGGGTGAGGAAGGATTGTCGTAGAAGACAGAATGTAGAGCCATTACTTGAAAAAAGTAGTATAGTAAAGGTAGTTATCTGAGAAGAGGTAAGCAATCTTTTCATGTTTCTTTCGTGACTGCATAGAGTTTAAATGACTGTCAACCTTCGTAGAAAATGACATAGTTTATTTTATTTATTTAGTCAAGCTTAAAGAAAATTAAAGGAAGTTTGGTTTATTGGTACCATACTGTGAGGAGTTTATTTTATTTATTTAATCAAGCTTAAAGAGAAGTAAAGCAAGTGTTATCCTGCTGCTAGCTAAAAGTTCAGGCGCGTCTGCTACTCAGCATCTGCCATTTGGTCCTCCACAGTTGTTCATTTGTATTCTCATAATTTTATTATAGTTTTCAATATTCAAAACTGTTAATACATTTGCTTCTTCTTGGAATACAGAGTAGTATGTGCAAATATTCCTTAAATTCTTTCAAGCTTCAAGTATGTACTTTTAGTTGTATACTTCTTTTTGGGCTCTTGGCAGATTTCCTAAATTTGATTGTACAGAGAAAACATTAGTTTAGTTTTGAAGCGTTTAAATGTTACCTTTTTTTGTGTACATAGAAAGTGTTTTTTTTTCCATCCAGTTTGTGACAGGGCAAAGATACAAACAGAAACTGCGAAGCCAGATGGGAGTTTGGGTGTCCTTCCCGTGTCCCTGTTCAAAATAGCAAGAGAAAATGTTTAGAGGAAACGGCTTGACAGATTTTGGGAAAGTGTGACCTGTGAAGGCAGTGAAGTTTTTTTTTTTTTTTTTGTGCCCTTCCTGTATCAGAATTTTTAGTCATCGTGGTCACGTTAACAAATTTCGGCCAGTTTTATGAAATCAGCTTAATTTTTTTTTTAACAAGCAAAAAATTCAGATACTGAGTGAGTCGTTAGTGGTGTGTTTACATATAAGCATAACTTCGACCAAAAAAGTTGCCAAAGTGATTTCCAAAAAAAGATTCTGTTTCTCTTGTAGAAATAGCAACTTGTAATCTTTTACAACAACTACGATATATTTTTTATAGTCACTTTAGGAAGGAAATATTCCTACTTTATATATATATAAATATATATATATATATATATATATATATATATATATATATATATAATATATATATATATATATATATATATTTTTATATATATATCTATCTAACTCTAACTATCTATCTATATATATATATATACTATAATATATATATATATGTAATATATTATATTACTTTCATTTTTTTCAGGGTATATACATATGACGTTTTCTGTGTCTGTTTCATTGCTGGAAATATTTGTATGTGTTTTTACGGTATTTTTAACCACATGCTAGATATTTGCAATAACGGACTGTATATAAGAAGGCATTGCGTTAATGGTAATACAAGTACCTCTGTAACTTGATGTCGAAGATGGTACATTTATATATAATCATATATTATGTGTGCGTGTTATGTGCCTGTATGTCCGTGTATGTTTCGAATTATCTTCATTTGTTTGAACACTTAAGTTTTTCCGCTTTTTCTGCCCTGCTAGGTAATGGCTTGCTCCATATAATTGTTTACCCGTGTCGAAAGATAATGGGAATTAAAATTTGTGCTTAACTTTGTATTACTGTTTTCTATAAATTTTGGCGAGAGCTTGCGTACTTGTATGTTTTCGTTTTTGTGAAATTTAGTCTTATATGGTGTTTATAATTTCATTAGTCAAACATGAAAATAAATTTTTACTTTATTCACTTTTTCTTAACTTTCCTTCAGATCACACTAAGGTATCTGTATTATTTGTAAGCTTTTATTCTTGCACCCAGTTTATGGGGGTGCATTTAAAATGCGTACACGAATAAGTTTGTTTATTCGAACTGGCAAACTGATATGCAAAGGTAGTTTCTGTTTACAAGACGGCAAATTCATTGCCAGTTTGTTGTTTATTCAGTCAGCAAAATATATCCTAATGAGTCCAGTCATCGTCATATCATTATGATTATAATTAATATTATGATTAGCGATAAAGTACGAACTTTTAAAGTCTTATTAGGTAGGTTTTCAGATTTATAACCAGTCTTACTTGAAAATACTCTTTTCGTATATTAGCGTATATTATTTGTAAACTAGAATATCTTTTCTCCCAGAAGCCTCGATTTATACAGCATAATTGTATTTCTTACTCTAGTTTTTTTTTTTACTTTTTTCTTAAATTGTTCTGTTAAAAAATATTATATTATATACTAGTACCTTCTGCTACTTCTTTCAAATGGACACCATATTCTTTGGAAGCTTGATTTCAAGCAAATGGCCCCTGTGGGATTGCACTATAGGAATCGGGTTCATCTTCTGAATAATATAATAATAATAATAATAATAATAATAATAATAATAATAATAATAATAATCTTCAATTGAACTTTTGAGGTTCTAATTGCGCCATTCCCAAGGAGACGGTTCCACAGTCCCACCGTGTCAGGAATAAAAGACCTCTAGAACTGAGAAGTTAGACAGCCTAGCACATTTAGTACTGCATATAACAAGTAGCCTTCATTGGCAAGATAGTTACAGTTCTGAAGACTGAAGTTTATTTACCCCCCATCAGCGCTTACTTCAGTTGCCAATTTTGAATAATCGTGTATTTATTTTCTTTCAACTAATATCAAAGCAGCTATCGTTTTCAAGATTAAATGCTTTTCTTCTAGATCGGTATTTCTGGTCACGACAACAGTTGTTTAAAATATTGCTTGTGTGTTGTCAGGAGGATATGTCGTAATCTAGAGCAATAATTCGTTTTCCTGTATCTGTTTTACGAGGGGAACAACTTAGGGCTGGTTCATTTCTACATTAATTTTCAGTACGACTTGAATATTTTTATTTTAAAATTTACCGCAAGTTTCATGGTACCTGTCTGTGCTAATGAATAGAGAGCCTTTTCTTCAGTTATTTATATTATTAAGCAGTTTTTCGTTATCCTCGATGTGGAGCACAGGTATGTTCTCCAGGATCATCTCGAAAGAGCGGTTTGTTCAAGGATCCAAAAAATGTCCAATTTATACCGATGTTTTATTGTGGTGCGCAGGATAGTTTTGGCAAATTAGGCGATCTCCTTAGTCTTAATGATCGTGTATTTGATAGCAATTAGCATCCAGTTAATGAGGAGGCAGCAAAACCTATCTATTATTATTATTATTATTGTTATTATTATTATTATTATTATCATTATCATTATCATTATCATTATCATTATCATTATCATTATCATTATCATTATCATTATCATTATTATTATTATTATTATTATTATTATTATTATTATTATTATTATTTTGTCCTCTGGTGTCGGGTTAGCGGAGGTCAAGTTGATGCATAACCCGACACCAGAAGAAGACGAAATTTTGAGAATGGACCGCAACTGTTTTATTATTATTATTATTATTATTATTATTATTATTATTATTATTATTATTATTATTATTATTGTAATAGTTATTGTTGTTGGTCGTAATACTATCTTTTTGGTATGACTGTTTCTCATTACAGCGACAGCTGCTGTATTTATTGTGCAACAGCGGGTATAGCTTTTTGGCAACTCTTAGGTGACGTTACATGAAAATAAAAGTAATATATATATTATGTAATATATATATATATATATATATATATATATATATATATAGTATATATATATATATGTATATATATATATATATATATGTCTAATATATATGTATAAATATACATATATCATATATATACTTATAGTATACATATACATGTATGTTTACTTATGTGTATATATATATATATATATATATATATACATATATATATATATATATAATTTGTTTCCGTATTTATTTTCTCTTATTTACCCCAGCGTCTGATTTATTTCCAGTGGGCCATCAGGTGTCGAATAATCAGGGGAAATAGATAATTTTCAGGGTAAATAAGTAAGCGAATAAAGTGTTTAAAGAGTTGAATAAGATAAGCTTAAGTGCTGCTTCATGTCAGTCTATCCAATGGTTCATATCTTTGCTTTTCCCCGAGATATTTCCAAAATTACGACCGAGGGTGGAAGTGTGAAAAGTAAACAATGGGTTCGTATTTTACGTTATTTAGAGCTTTCAGTTTTTCTTTTGCCTTTTTTGAATTTTTTTTTCTATTTTGGGGAGGCGAAGACGTTAATAATTCAATGTGCACATTTTTTCAATTCTGTTTGAGTTTTCTTTCTATGGGTTTCCAAAATAGAAACTGGGAGTTTTGTAATGTGTATGCATATGATATTTTACATAAGTAGCCTTGTCTTGCTTTATTTGCTCCTATAGTATGCTTACCGGGTCCAAGAAGTGCTTGGTAATATCCATATATTCTCAGGAAATTTTCTTGAATTTATTTAATCAATGAATGTTTACATATATAAAAAATGCTGGATTCTTTCTGTGTGTATGTGTATGTGTCTTACCTCACTACTGGAATTTTGTAGACAGCTTTATTTTAACTTCTTGGAGCCAATAAAATTTTGGATAATCTTTCTTATATTTACCTATTTATTCCACGATGGCTAAGATTTGGCATCTAGACAGGCAAAGTGCCCTGTATCCCAGATGTGATATTTATCGGAAAGTGGCCCTTAGGTGAGAATCTCTACCCTGAACGTTCTGTGACCTCAAGCAAGTTGGCATACCTTTTAGACATTTGCTCTTCGCTTTGGTCTGCGGAAGTGGTCAACTTTCGTCCCCAACACAGAAACAAAGGCAGGTTAGAGAAACCCTAACATAAATGTTTATTAACTTGTTTAAGCAGGGTACCCTTCAGTAGAAAGACCCTTTGTGAAAGAGAGTAAACAATGGGGAAGAATATTCTAAAAAATGGAAAGGCAAAACAGAAGTAGGGGACTCCTGCCATTTTCTCGCAAATTCACTTTACTGCGGCCATTCCCGAAGAACCCTCCCTGGCGGAATATAGGTGACGTATCAGTTTCTAGCAAATCATTCCATCCTTTAGCAGTCGCAGGGATACGGCCATACCCTGCCAAGCCGTAGCAGCAGCAGCAGACCCAATATTTGCAGTGGGACTGCGAGGGGGGAGCGATGTGCCCACTGCACCTTTATGACGGCCGCTCATAAAGGCCAAATTTCCGTACCACTAATTGAATTTCGGCCGCAACGTTGTTGGTGTAGCGTCATTTTATATCAAATTCCTATGCGGGAGAAATTCGTCCGGTATTAAAAGCAGATGAATGTTAGCGACAGGAATTGTAATTGCAAGGTCAAATTCCATGGGAAGTGCACGGTGGACCTCATTCCAGGTTTTAGATTTTGACCCTCGACCTAGTCTATACCCCTTGTGACGCTGCCGATATTCCCATCTCATATGGCGTGATACGTTTTTCGTCTCTTTCCATTTTTCTTATTTTTTGTGCCTGCAAATAAATGCTCTTTTGCCTAAGATTAAAATTGTCAATGGTGACTCGTTCAGCCCTGCAATGCCTGGAAAAAATGGTTTATGTAGTGAAACTGGATGAAAGAATAGGTGGTCCTGGTATGCGCTGGAGTGATATTAGTTTTGCGTTGTTCGTATTTATTTATTTATTTGTCAAAATCCTTTTTCGTTAGCCTTCATTTATTCGTATCCTGGTATGGTATGTCTGTTTAATTTTGTTGATAGATATTCAAAAGTAAATAGGTAAATACATGAAAATTACACTTAATGGCGAAGAAATCATATCCAGGCTGAGGTAATTTTTCTGATCTTGTCTGCATCTGTAAAATCCTTTGTTGTATAACCACAGACCGTCTGTTTATGGCCAGTGCTGACCTAATGGCACAGAAAATGAATCGATTGTTATTATATATATATATATATATATATATATATATATATATATATACCTATATATATAATATATATTGTAATGCTCGTTGAACTGAATGTTGAAAGATGCAGTGAAAGCAGTCGAAAGGCTGAAGAATGAAAATCGTTGATCTCTTGCATTGTTCACCTCAGCCTCTTTTTTTTTTTATCTTCTGTTTACAGCAAACCTTCAAAATATTCTCTCCATTTACCCGGAACTGCATAATCCTCAGAAAATATTTTTCCAATCGCATCTTTTATTCTGAGATTCATTGGTTTATTAACCTTTCTCTCTGCCTTGACTTCCTTCTTGAACAGCTTATTAGTTTCTTCCCAACTTTATCTATACTCCTGTAGTCATTTTATTAAATCTTTCATTGACTGATCCCATTCTTTTTATTTCCTCTTTATACCCTCGGAAGAGAACATGTCCTCCTTCTGGGTCTGTGACTCCGTCTTGAAAATTATAAGCTCTCCATTATTCTTTTTAATAAGTCTTTATTATTCTTTTTAATAAGTCTTTAACCCAGACCCGATTCTACAGCCATTTTCCCTCTATGTATCAAAATTTGTGTTCATAATTTGTGTATATAAGAAGAGAGGTGATCTGGTTCTTTACATCTCAGGATAATTAGCACTAATGCGAAAAGGAGAATATTGATTGATTAGAATACAGAAATTAAATCTGATAAATCTTTCAGCATTAATGGAAATTATTCAAGATTTATTGATTTATAACATGGCCATGAATGTTTACTTTCTTTTGTAATCTATTATGCCGGTGATGTTTTTAATTGTACTTTGCATTTTAAGTGGTTATAAGAGAATCAGTGTGCTGTATTTTCAGCAAGTAGAGACGTAGGCATTTGCCTTTAGTCTCACTGCTATATTTTCCTTCGTACTAAGTTTTTCTAATGAATATTATTGTAATTAATTTGCTGGTGTCTTCTTTATTTTATTGTCATTTCTGCTCTTTGTTCTTACCAGCCTTTAGTTTATCCATTATTAATTCTCGACCGTGAGACCTTAGAGTAGAAATATGTATCTAACAGGTACTTCACCAAACAATACTCCATTTCTTGTAGTAAGAAAGAAGCAAATGAAGAGCTTCCGCCAACGACTTCATCCATAAACGAAGGCTTATGGTTTGCACCGCACATTTATTCCGTAATAACCAAGCGCCAGTAAAACGACCTTGAAAGACAAGTTGCAAGCAGCGAAGTTGTTGCATATAGTAGATATTCTAGAGATTGTGATTTTATCCGTATTTTTTCCTTCTGGAGAAATTCCAATAACTTATAAGGAATTCGGTTGTGGCGAGACCGTGTGTAATAAAAACAGTGCATATTCATCGTTGGTTTTATCCAATGACAGAATAGATCAAAACAGCCTTTGGCTACTTAGTAATTTGATTTAATGAAAAATTGATATTTAAAAACTTAAGTTACTATTGGTACGGACCTGGTTAGATGATAAGTGTATTACTTATACATGATTCATTCATCGTTGGCTTTATCCAATGACAGAATAGATCAAAACAGCCTTTGGCTACTTAGTAATTTGATATAATGAAAAATTGATATTTAAAAACTAAAGTTACTATTGGTACAGACCTGGTTAGATAAGTGTATTACTTATACATGATTCAAACTGTGGAGTAACAACAGATTCTCAAAAAAGCGAAATGCAGCATAATCAATATGTGCACACACTTGGGTACGCATAAAAGCGAGACATTTTCTGTGTACTTGATGAAGAAATGAGTTTATGCAAGACAAGAAGCAGGCCCAAAATGTTCTCCAGTAATGCTCCTTGTAATTTGAAAGGATTCCGAAGTGAATGATGTATTTGAAGCAGGCGCCTTCTGAACCAACCTTTCATGACGAGGGGTAAATAATGTATCATTAAAGTGGAAGAAGATGTATGATGATGATGATGACTTCGGTCTCCTTGTAAGTATAACGTGGTAAGTGTAGACGTAGATTTTTTTTTTCTTTTTTTTTTTCTCACAACTTGCGCATACTCATTCCCGTCACTCGGTAGGGGGTCGGGGGAAAAGCAGTGGGCGAGTACATTTAAAATCGGTAATTACTAGTCGAGCCTTGTGACGACGACGTCCCCAACTTCCTTCCTCGGATTTGCATCCAATTACGGCCGTAATTCCTCATCGATCTTGCGGTTGTTTGGTCAGGGGTCAAGGTTAAGGACTTCCCGTCGTTAGCAGGAGCGAGAGAGAGCACTTTGTGGGCTGATATGGGAATCCGGAGTGTCTATAATCCTAAAGGTGAGAAGCGCGATGATGATACTCATGCAGTTGGGGGGGAGGGAGGGAAGTTGAGTCAAGGGGGGAACGGGGTTATTTCAGCGAAGGAGCCGGAACTGAATTATACATCATGCTGTCAGTCGCCTAATAGCGAGATTAATAATGCTAATTTTCATTCCACGAATATATATCTATATATATATATATGAATAACTTGATCACGAAGTATATAAAACGTGATGCTATGTATAAATAAAGGTTTTTTTTTTGCCACGAAGGAAAAAAATGAAAAAACGAAGTTGGCCGAGTACTTTCGGTCCTATTCGGACCCTTTACTGAGTAAAGGGTCCGAATAGGACCGAAAGTACTCGGCCAACTCGTTTTTTCATTTTTTCCTTCGTGGCAAAAAAACTTTTATATATATATATATATATATATATATATATATATATATTATATATATATATATATATTGTGTCTGCCGACTGCAGTAACACGTTTAGTATGCTGCTCTTCATTTGTTAACAGAAGAGCAAAAGATGATTACGGTCACTACCTGGATAGGTGACCGCCCAGAGAACCCAGGTGCCACCGGCACAAATCCCCTGAGTAGGGCGTAGGACTAGCAACCTCATGCCAAAATTTTTTTTATTGTTGTTGGAAAGCCAAAGCAAAACGCTTGGCACTTTCCCCCTTATGAGCGAAAGGCTGTGCATATGTATGTTGACAGTCGTAAAGATTTGGGTACAAAGATACATAAATATGCGCCTGTAATATACATTTTCCGACAGTTTTGAAGGGACGTGGCTACACACCGCCACAAGTGTCCACATATCGAGATGCAAATTGACGTATAATGACTAATTATGTTAATCAAGAAGGACAAATGAGCGGATGTACTTTTGAAAACGTCGTAAATATTCAGTGTAAACGTCACTGAGGTAGGAAGAATTGGTATGAGTAAATAGAGTAAAGTTACTGAAGAACAAAGTGGAATTTTCAAGAATGTTATCAACAGCCGTATGTAGTATACAAGAGTTTCTCGAAAGTAATGACATTGGAGAAATGAAAGAGAATTTTTTAGTTATTTATGTTTTTGTTCATTTAATTTTTCTCTTTTTATTATGTGATTTCTGCTGTCTGTATTTTCCTTTATCTCCTGTTTCTGCTTTCTAATGAACACCATATCTTTGTAAGATTGAATTTCAAGTTAATAACGCCCTTTTGGCTTGTTTCATATGAATAGGGCTCATCCCTGAATAATAATGATTATAATAATAATAATAATAATAATAGAATTAGCAATACGGTGCCTGTTGCAAAGAATGGCTTATTTCTCCCTGTGCTCTCCAAAGTTGCATCTAAAAATATTGTTCGATGATAGTCAGAATGCATATAGGAAGCAGTTGCGTATCTGAGTTGCATTTTTTGACTTTACATGCCATTTGCAAGAGAACCTTCATGAAGGTTTGAGTGCAGAGTAATTCAGATGGATTTTAGCGCTGCTTTCGATTTAGTAAATCACAGGGCACTTACTTGTAAACTTCATAGTGTTGGAGTGGGTGGATATGTTTTATAGGATTACTTCAAGGTTTCCAGGCAGGTAGGCAGCAACAGCGAGTTGCTATTTGATGGGATCTTTAGCGAACTAAAATCTATTATGTCTGAAGTTCCACAACATTATGGTTTTAGAAGTAAGTGGTATCAGTCGGTTTCATTAGTGACAGTTAAGATGAAGATAGGTTATTCGATTAAGGTCGTTTTTTATGGAATTTTGATAGATTTCTGGTCTTATTTTCTGCCAACTGAAGTTAGGTTAAGTCAAGTTTTATGGAACTTTTGCCAAGTTCATGCCAATTAAGGGTATTTTCCTCTTTTTCACACCTAAGAGTGTGGATTTTCCCTTCGCTCTGTATTAACAGAATCATGTAAATAGTTGGTTTTCAAGTGATGTCTTTGTCGCAACTCAAAAGAAGAGGGGTTATTTTTATTTCATGCTCTCCCAGAGTTTCTATTTCATTTATGTATTTTCCTTTTGGACAAATTTTTGTGATGGCTTGGAACGGTGCTTTTCTTATTGTAAAGCTGGAAATTCCTTTCAAATCCGTCTATTTCATTTTTACTATGACTAGTTTATATTTTCCTTTCTTCTTATTTCAAATATCGCAAGCTGTCAGCTGCGGAGCTAATTGAAACCACCGTAGACTGTCAGGCAATTTCCGTAAAGCTTGTCCTGATTTGAATTTCTATTCCAGTCATTGTTATTTATTCAGAATCGTCGTCGGATATTCTTTTTCGTTATTGCCGCATCAGAGTAGAATTAGATATCTCATTTCTCGATGAATATTTTATTTCTGAGTCTATTTTTTCCCCTTTAAACGCCAAGTGTCGCGGCTAAATTAATCGTCAATTAGTTATACAACAAATTTTGAAAATATAGCCATTATCGGATACACGAAATAAAATATTGCTCATAACTACATAAATGGAAAGTTTCATCTCTGAATTTTCTGCTCGGTCGATCGTTCGACGACTCCGATTAATTTCATATCACCTGGTAGTGTTGTGGCCAAGAAGAAAGTTCCTGTCTAATGCGACGGTTTCATTCGTTGCATTGCCTTTTGTGGATCGGTGTGGCATGGCATCGAAGAAGTATTGTCTTAAGTACAATTTAAAATTGTAATAAAGATTATCGTTGTGGACTGTTATACACTACTTTTCATGAGAGGACTTCGTTTATTTTCTTCAGTCATATTTTGCACGGGATGAGAAAGTACTTGGTTTATACTTGTATACAGGTTTATAGAGGGTTTCATATGGGTTTACATTTAAGGACTATAATATATGTAAATATATAAACATGTAAGAAAATTATTCCCATAAAATTCATGGTAAATAAATAAAAAATAAGTCAGCGGTACTTACTTACACTTTCGTACTTTAAATTGCTGAATCATTAATTGACTGCCATTGTAGAAATTTAAACAATACTAGGCATTTTTTTACAACTACAGAGAAGGTTCATCTGCAGCACGTTAGAATCTTTTAAATGCTTTCACATTCACTTTTTTTGTATGCATAGAATAAAGAAAATAATAAAAAAAAGCTGCCTTTCCAGTACCTCTTCCGCTCAAACCATCTCACCTTTTCTGTGTATTCTATTCGTCTTTTCCTGTTTTCACTTCCAACATATTCACCTCAAACCAATTTCAAACATCTTGTCACCTTTGCTAACCTTCTATCGTTCCTTTTAGGTATTCCACAATTTTCTGTTCTAATTCGGTATCCGCACTTCCCTTCCATAAAGGATAACTAGTTAAACAATCCTTCATACTTTCCCCTTTGCTTCTCATTTTCATTCCAAGTCTCTCCAACCTTTTGCACCACATGAGAAGCAAAGGGGAAAGACGTGGAATGAATATGAGAAGCAAAAGGGAAAGTATGAG
>NC_061106.1:37840093-37852593 GCF_015104395.2 Macrobrachium nipponense
TGTATGTTTTTTATTTTCAACGCATATTCTTTGTTTAATTACGTCCCTCGGGTTGTTTAGTGACGTATCTCAGGCAGTTGTGACTTCATTAGCTGCCGTTCTCTTATAATCATTCGTTATGTTATTCAGATATTATCACACAAGAAAGAGCGAAAGTAGGGGTATTAATAGCAATCTTGAAAATGTTTTCATGTCCTCCAAATAACGCACAGAGTAGTATGGGTTTTTTTTATTTTTTTATTTTTTTAACCTTTTCTCAAGTTCAAAAAGGATATGGGATGCAACATATGCAATCTCACCCAAATTAGGCAAGTGCATGAGTGTGTATATATATATATATATATATATATATATATATATATATATATATATATATATATATATATTTTTCTCTCCTCTCTCTCTCTCTCCCGCTCCTCTCCATCTCTCCTCCCCGTCCAACCGCTCTCTCTCTCTCCTCTCCCTCTCTCTCTCGTCTCTCTCTTCTCCTCTCTCTCTCTCATGTGATAAAGCAGGGTTTTCTTGGAAACACGTAGACCTATTTAACTCTTAACATCCTTTGATTGAATCATTTTAGTTTTGTAGTTATGAGAGAGAGAGAGAGAATTTGTAACTTTAGTCTTGACAGAAAGGGGGAACAAAAGGCTATTTGTAAAATACAATATGTAGAAGTATAAGTTATTCACAGGAATTTTTTTTAAGATAGCAGTTGAGAGAGAGAGAGAGAGAGAGAGAGAGAGAGAGAGAGGGAGGTGTATGGGAATGAGATAGGCAATGGGAATTGAAGAAAGATCCGTAGAGTTAGGAGTTTCTGGAATGCTTTTGTGTCACTTTGAGTCGTTCCTGCAACCGTGAAGATGCCGAGTAGTCATTTGAATTCTGTCCGAACTGACGGGATATGGCCGGACAAACAAGCGATAAGGAAAGAGCAAAGCATTGACGATATCCACTGAGTAAGTTGGTGTTATACGAAATGTCCTTTTGTAAAAGTTGGTTTATGTAAAATGGGCAAGATAGGTGGAAAAGTATTTTTCAGAATATTTTTGTTTTTTGTGTCACCTTGTCAGTATAATTTCAACAGAAATTGTAAGCTAATGGTATACAATATAATTGATTTTGTAAATAAAGGGCTGTAACGATATAAGCAATATATATATATATATATATATATATATAATATTATATATATATATATATATAACATATATTTATAATATATATATATATATTATATATATATATATATATATTATAATATATTCATATATATATATATATATATATATATATATAGATATATATGTGTGTGTGTGTGTGTGTAAGAAATGCTAGTTATGGTAATTTAGATTAAAGTGTGTTTTTATGTTCTCGTGCAAAAATAAATATTTACAGTATCTCACAGAAGTGACTAGGTTCGTGTAACAAACACGGACAAACGAAATACGAATGCATTTGCAGTTGGGTTGAACTTTCACTCTGAAAGGATGAAATTAAACATTTGCTTAAATGGAGTTTTTCTGGTAGGATAAAAAAAAAAAAAAAAAACTGAACTGCGAAAAGGTTTCGTAACTGTGTCATTAGCTTTACCAAGTCTGTCGAAAAGCAGCGAAAAGTTAAATAAAAAAAAGTAAAAAAATAAAAAAAGACATCAGCGATATTCTTTTTCTAAAACTGCTGTCGGCGAGACGAGGTGCAAAGGCAACTGAAGTTTATTACTGTCAATAATTATCGGAGTGAAAAAAGGTCAGAAATAACAGAGGCTCCCTTCTGCTTCCGTATTTCCTCCCCCTCCACCCTCCTCCTCCTCCTCCTCCTAGCCTCCCCCGTCAAAAGTAGAAAAAATAAAAAATAAAACGATTGAAGTTACGTTAATTTGTAAAATTGCCTGGTGATTATTTGCAGAATCGCTTGATTTTTTTTTTCTTTCTTTCCTGATGCCATGCGGGCGACGCTTTTATTGAAAGTTCAGAATTAGTATTGACTCGCATATGACGTATGCATTTCCTAAAAGACGGAAAAGTCAAATCGATAAACAATATTACGAAATAGACAGGCACTTTAGCAGCTCGGCGACAGCCTTTTCAAAAACTAATGGGTGTAGTGCCGGGTGCCCAACAGTGAATTTTAATTTTTAGATGTCTTTTTAAAAGTAAAAAGTAACGAAATATATATTTTCTTCATTCGATTTCCCAAAGAAAACACTAGCGGGCACAGCACGACGGGCAAACACTGTCCCCATAAACCTGTTCCACTACAGTGACCGACCGGGTATGGAGCCAGAACGATGTCAGCGTCCGGTAACACTGCTTCAGGAGTGAGAGAAAATATAAACAGCTGGAAGTGCCCGACAGGCATACCCGCTAGCGTGGACAGGGCATTATAAGAAGCAGGAAATAACCAGGCACATTAATTAGCGTGAAGTTTATCTTCGTGTCTCAGATCTAGAAATCTAAAGTTCTGGAAGTAACGTGACTGATTGCGTGTGACTCCCGAATTTTGTCAAGAGATGGTGACCCACATTCAAAAATGTCGTTAACGTGGATCCTGGTTATTGAAAGAACGATTTTAAAACATGTTCTGGAAGATAACTGTAATTGTTCTTCTTACAAAAGTTAAATTACTTCATCGTTTTTCCGTTTGAGATAATTTCTCATTTTTAACGCATTCATCCGTCTTACTTTGTAATTGGTTCTGCAGGAATTAAATTTCTCGTCTTCTTCGGTAATTTGGATATTGGAGATTTAGTAAAAAAATTCTCCTGCAAATTATTTGCTTTACAAAACTGAAAATGCTTGGCTCTGCGACAGCGATGATAATTACAGAATAGGTTTTTGCTTCTTCCAGAGCAGCGGCTTCTACCGCTGTGAGTTGGAAACTTTCGATAATATTCTGTTATCAGTCTCCTATATAACTCCTCCTTCTATGTCACCTAATTATTTTCTGCTATGTTTATATTTTTAATATTCCTGTTCTTCTAGTCACGTGGCATGCGTTCTGCATACGGTCTCGCAGATACTTTAAAATTCTTTAATGTGAATGTTTATCATTTTGATAATTCCTTCTTCCATTTACATCCCACACTTAGGCTATTTCACCTTTTGCCCTTACAGTGTATAAAAGCTCTTCTCTTTTTAAAAAAAAATAAAATACGTTTTATCCCAATTTGGTCTGAAGTTAATCCGTCTTTTAATTTTTAATCACATATATATTATATATATATATATATATATTATTATATATATATATATATATATATATAATATATATAGAATACTAAAAGTGTGCCCCGAAACGTGCAATTTTCCCTTTTGTTAGTCGACTAAGTACCTAAGTCAAAATTTGAGTTCCTTCTTCAGACATCTTTTTATCTGTATAAATGGAATGAGCCCATATCGCTAAGTTCTCTCTTGCTATCCAGGTCCAAGTCTCCTTCCCGTGGGTTAAAGCATTTAACAAGACATTATGGCCTATTTATATGGTTAAAGCTCTTGAAGTTCTTTGTATCGATTATTCCCCCTTGATTTATTACCTGAAGCTTGAATCTTGTAGTGACCTTTGTGATTTGGAATCGAAATGATTTAAGTCAAGCTTTGGGGTGTACACTTCATTTTGTCGAAATATGAAATAGCGTTATCAAATATGACACCTTTCTTATTTTAAACACCGATTTAGCTTCATTAGATGTGGAATTGTTTCAGAGTGTTATTATAATTCTAGTTTTATAGTGCAGTCCTTTATATAGAATAACGTCAGTATGCATTAACTCAAATAGTTGGAACTTTTATTTTAAAAATGAAGGACATGTACTTATAATAGCTGGTAGGCAATAGACCAAAAACGAAGCAATTTTTCGAATTGTGGAGTTTTGATGATTAAACCTAATAGAGGACTTAAAAATTTAACTACTAATATATGTGAATATATAGCTATTACATAGTAAATTCAGATCTTATTTAAAGGAACTGTAAGATTTTTCTTATAGAATTTAAAATGACTAATGCAACGTTAGTGCCTAGTAACTAGCGGAGATATAATATTTTAGTAGCTATGTGTAGGTAGTAGATTTATCAAATTTTAGAGGTCCCAAATAGTATTTAAAGGTTATTTCAAGAAGGAAACATTTTTATATTTAATGTTAAAAGCCGAAACGCAGTAAAAGCTGCCTACGTAACTTAATTTAAGTATCGAAAGGCATATGAAAATTGAGGCGTCAAAATGTGTTAATTTGAATTTAGATTCAGAAGGCCTGAATTGGAATATAGTTTTAAAAGGGTTGAATTTATTTCCACACACCCCCCCACGACCCCCACCCCCCATTTTTTAAAATGTTTCAGTATAGGTCGAGTGCCAAAGGTTCTGAATGAATATTTCGTTCCAGATATGTTAATGAATTTAGAAGTAAATATTGTTAAAATTTCCTTCCTCTCTCTCTCTCTCTCTCTCTCTCTCTCTCTCTCTCTCTCTCTCTCTCTCTCTCATTAACGTCATATATAGCAAAAACTATTGTTTATTGTTATTTCATATCCATTGGCATTCATGTCGTAATGTTTTTTTTTTTTTTTTTTTTATTTTATTTTTTGTCCATTGGATTTATAACTTTTGCTTGAATACCATTATTTAATCAGTGCTTATCAATATACACCTTCTTCTGGAGGTCAGCATCAGACTGATTATATATATGATATATATATATATATATATATATATATATATATATATATATATATATATATATATATATATATCAGCAATAGAGTTCCGTGGAAATCGGAAGACGAATAATAAAATTAAAATTTTTAAAACAGGGCAGGTGCAATCCAAGCCCACTGTTTTTTTTTTTTTAATATTTATTTTATATATATAATATATATATATATATATATATATATATATATATATATATATATATATATATATATTTTTATTTTTCGAGTACGTAAATGCTTAATTTAAAAAAAATTGATTTTTTTTCCCCCCAGGTCCACATTGTTATTATCATTTTTTTTGTTTTTTGTTTTTTTGCATTTGTTCTTTTCGTCAGTCATTTCTTTGAGCATCGTGATCACTGAACTTGATAATCCGCGTTTGTAAGGAGGGTAGCTTATCAGGCTTAGCTTAATTCGATTAAGAAAATCCTATCAGATTTGCATTCTGATTGTTTTTGCTCTGTATTTTATTTTTTTTTGCTTCTTTTTATTCCAATTTTTTTTCAAGTAAAAATAAAATCGGAATAGAAATTTGTAGCCCCCCAACCAGTTGGTTGGTTGGGATATACCATACGAGACCATACGCATTCATCCAATCACATACAACAGCGCTATTAGGTTTCCCCAGTAAATAAACTAGTGCCAGAAAAAAAATCATATTAATAACAACAAGTTACCGGAACCAAATAGGAAAATAATAACGAAAAATAATCAAGTGATAATGGATACATCGATGTTTTGTCATTTGCATGAGTGACTTAATCTCGGGGTTTAAGGAAGTTTAAGTACATTTCAGTTGTAGGGAAAAAATGAAACTTGTATTGCAAGATATATTAGATAGGGAAATTACGTAAAATAAAAGTACAATCCTCTCTCTCTCTCTCTCTCTCTCAAATTTCTTTATCATTATTTGTACGCAAAAGCATGCTGTGTTCTTTGTGAATCAAAATTCATGCGACATTTTTGCAAACTTGAGGAGTTTTGGTCTTTATACAAGAGAGAGAGAGAGAGAGAGAGAGAGAGAGACAGAATATAAGCATAGACACCAAACCCAGTGAGGCGTAAACTTCTCTCTCTCTCTCTCTCTCTCTCTCTCACGTCCTTTTACCTCTAATTCTTTTTTCCTTCTAACTTTTTAAAATCTAGCGGGTATTAAGAATTCTTTCATACTTTTATGTTTTTTTTTCAAGTTACTAATCTGATTTTTTCCCTTCACAGTTACGTGAAAGGCGTTTTCGGATAGATCCTCTGTTAGCTATTGTATTGATTGTATCTTTTGTCGTGACTTACTCATAAACATATCAAGTTAGTAAAATAATCCGAAATTAATTGGCCAACAATACATAGCTTGATTCTTCGTGAGTGACTTGAAGATCACTTATCCCGAGGCACTAATCATTTCATTTGTATCTTCCAAGAAGAGGAAGGTTAAATATGGCAGTTGTTCCTCGTTTTCAGCTTATCATATTTTTTTTTACATATTTACAGTTGATACTGTAATTTTTCAGCTGCTGCGTATTGGAGAATGAAAACTTTTAGTGTGTTTACTTTTGTATATACCTTTGTAACCATAGCACTAAATACACTACCAGTGAGTATTATTAATATTTATTAAACCACGTTATAGCACCATTTCATTGTATAGTATAAATGTTCCATTACATAAGGGCATATATGTATGGTTCCAAAGAATTAGAAATTACTGCTTGCCCACACACACATGTGCGCGCGATATATATATATATATATATATATATATATATATATATAGATATATATATATATATATATATATATATATATATATATATATATATATATATATATATATATATATATATGTATAAGATAGAGAGCGTGTATGTGCGTGTGTAGAGTTCAAGCTTACAGAGTAATTATTTATTTGTTTATTATACGATATTCAGTTGTTCATTCTGCGATCCTTCTTTTGCTGGTCACCGAAGAGACCAGCATTCCATTTAATTTGGGGTAGCCTGCTGAAGGTATGCCTGGGCCTCGACCTACTTTCATTATAATGTTTATCATTATAATGCTTTACTGTCTTCCTGTCAAGAACGTCCCCAAAACCGTCGCTTTCAAATAACGTTTTCATATAAATGTCAGGCCAAAAAACGTGTCGAGAGTTTGAGATCAAATAATAATAATAAATTTTTTTTTTAGAAATCACAATTTTTCTTGAAGCATTTGACGTGTTCATATGTAATATGAAAGAAAGTGTTGGTCAGCAAGGTGACAGTTAAATATTTGGCACTCAAAGAGTGCCCTTCAGTATTCATTGTATGTTTTCTATTGTAAATAACATAATGTTAGAAGTTATTCTTTATCTTTATTTCAGCAAAGCGATCTTGTCCTACCGAATTAGGGTGTTTTGACGTGTGTCTATAATAATATATATTAATATATACATATATATATATATATATATATTATATATATATATAATATATATATATATATATATATATATAGTGCCATATTATTGCATTCCATTCGTTGACCTAAGTTCACGCTATTGCCTATTCACAGCTGATTTGACTGGTGGGCATGAGACCCGGGTCACACCGCTAACCTAACCAATTCGACCACAGCATACTGCTTGCTACTAAACTAGGGCACAGAAACACACACACACACACACACACACATACACACACGCTCAAATATATGTGTATGTGTGTGTGGAGAGAGAAATTACATTTTGACTTCAGAAATAAAGCGTCATGCTCGTGGCCCTTTCCCCTGCTCTCCTATCTCCTCCTCCCTCCCCCCTCCTCCCTCCTCCAGCGGTGTGTGCGGAGGGAACAAGATTTTCACGACGTGAACTTACAACCATCGTCGTAAAATCCCTCGGGAAAAACGCTGACATCATCGTCGTCTCTCTGACACAGGGAACGGCCGCCTTTAGTCTCTCTCTCTCTCTCTCTCTCTCTCTCTCTCTCAGTTTTCCGTACTCAATTTAGGAAGGTTGATTGAGTGAAAGAAAGAGAGAAATTGAACTAACTTCTTCAGGGCCATTTAATGCTATTATTGACAGTCGTCTTTAACATCATTGCCTGATTGGTAAGTAGCCTCTCTTCTCTTCTCTCTCTCTCTCTCTCTCTCTCTCTCTCTCTATTCCTTGCTTCCTTATCTTGGTCATATATTCACACCTACAGTCTCCCTTCCCGTCTCTTAACTAACCGGAATTTGCATCTGGACACCAGGAGGAATAGTTGGGATAATTTAGAAAATTTCGCCTTTCACAAAGAGAGAGAGAGAATGAGAGAGAGAGAGAGAGAGAGAGAGAGAGAGAGAGAGAGAGAGAGAGAGAATGATAAAAAAAATAGAGAAAAAATCGAGGGCCAAAACTAAAGCGTTCCAATGGCTATTCTTTCAGACAGACGGGAAAAGGCAAAACTTTGATTTTCCGGTTTTGTGATTTAAAAAAAAAAAATCCTCAAAATCTACGGGATTTTTTAACCCCCCCGTGAAGGCTATACTATATTGGTAAGGGAAATAAAGTTACACAATTGGTAAACGAAATAAAGTTAGCGACGGGTCCCGACTCGACACAGCGCTTTCGATACATTTCGGATATATTCTGTTTCTGTGGGGCTGGAATAAGCTCCGGCTTCTGCAACGAATTAGAGCCGGTTTAAGGGTAAGGACTACTATAAAGAGAAAAGAAAGTTTGCTTACCCTTATAACTACTTAGTGTGACATTCCCAAGTAGTGTTTCTCTCGTTAATGTCAGGTGGAATTTTATAGTTCGTAGGTAGGAGTTTAGAAAGAAGTGAATACTTTTGTGGTCGTCATATATATATATATATATATATATATATATATATATATATATATATATAATATATATATAGATATATATATATATATATATATATATATATACCGTATGCATATCAGTATATATACTAATATGCGTATGGTTATATACATTAATGTGCATAGATATAAATAAAAATAGATTTATCAAATCATGATATCAGTCTTAAGTCATATTCGGTTATAGACAAATTCACTCCATCGTAGGTAGGAGTTTAGAAAGAGGTGAATGATTTTGTGGTCATATATATATATATATATATATATATATATTATATATATATATATATATATATATATATCATATATGTATAATGCATTTAGTATTATATACTAATACGCGTATGGATATGTACATGTAATGTGTATAGATATAAATAAAAATAGATTTAACAAATAATGATATCAGCCTTAAGTCCTATTCGGCTATAGACAAATTCCCTTCATCGCTTTGAAATTTAATATAGAAATAAACTGGCAATAAAATAGTAATTAATACTATTGGAAAATTACTGTTAAAATTTATCACTCGTCCAAAGAAAAATTTGTGATTGATGATATTTTTCTATTTCCATCGTTCTGGAAACTACTGTTAGAGACTTCATTAAATGGCAAAAGGGAGGACAGAGAGAGAGAGAGAGAGAGAGAGAGAGAGAGAAGAGAGAAAGCTGGTCGTCTGGGAGAAAAAGTTCTATGGGACGACGCACCATATTTCACACCTGCTGACTCTCTTCCGCTGGGTTTGAGAAAATGGTGTCGGGGATTCTTTAGCGCTGATAGTGATGTGAGATATTCTCCTCTAGTGACCTGGGGGGGTAGGGGGGGGGAGGAGGTTTCAGTGAAATGACGGGTGGCGATGGTGAGAACAGTGAATAACTCGGAGGTATTCACGTTGATGGATTAGAGTTTTTTTTTTAATCTTTATTTATTTTTCGTTATTTTCCAAAATGTTTACTGACGGTGGTAATTGTGAATTCTATGATGGAGGATATTAGTAGACCCTGAGGCATAAGAAATTGACTTCTTATTTTTGAGTGAAAGACAATTAAAATTGTGGGGTTTTGATAATTTTTTTATATTCAATCTGCTGTGAGAGGAAGCAGAAGTGTTCAGAAAGATCGAGTATTTCACACTGAATACATAAGAAGTAGATCTTGCTTATATTGTGAATAGTTTAGGTTGAAAAAAATGAAACGAGAGATGAGTATCAAGAGTCAGGAGTGTCCGAAAGCAACATAACCACTCACCAGATGCTCCAGTAACCCTGGATGAATAGATTTGAGTTCAACAAAGGTAATCAGCATAAGATGAATAGTCTTAGTTGATTCATCGGTAGCGAGTATAGGTTACTCATTAGACAACGAATAGCTTGAGTTCAATAGATCTGAATGTGTTTAGGGTACTCATCAGGATATGAATAGCTTGAGTAGAATGACTTGAATGTAGTTTGAGTTACTCATGACAGGATTGAATTACACTGAACAAGGGAACACATCCTAAGGTGAGTGGTAAAATCTGCCCAGCAGAGATTTGAAGCCTGAAATCCTTAAGGTTTGGAGAAAGTGGGTAGTGGTCATTGAAGACTGAATTCTTAGCATGAGCTGAGTACACTTTTAAGAAAGAGGAGATGCAGATCTTTAAGGAATTGAAAAAACATGCAAAAGAATGCACGGCGCAAGTTGAACTAGCGTAAAAGATGATAATAAAGATGAGTTATTCGAATTGTTAAAATTTTGTAAGGTATAGGAAAGTTTTCGTGTAACTATAAATCTTCAGGCGCTGTATCCGCTACTGGTTCGAGTTAGGTATATATCAGTAATGCACGAATTCGCTTCCATTGTAATACATTCCCGTTTTATGCTTATTGACTCCGCATTTTGAATATAACGTATTACAGACCTTTATATGTTTAAAGCGTTGCTATTGGTCTGGCCTACGCTCGACCCCACTTGAATGGGTACCAGCGTTAGCTAGGGGGTCAAGAACAGGGGCATAGAGCTCATAAACCTCAACTTTGAAGACTTTCCGGGAGCGGGAAGGTGCCATCCTCATGGTGCCACTCCCTTTGAAGGGGTCAATTTTCCAATGCTGGACTTTTTAACCTGAAGTTTATAATTCATTTCATCCCAAAGGAGTAAAAGGTGTGTGTGTGTGTCTATGCAGTATATTACACACTCACACACACACACACATATATATATATATATATATATATAATATATATATATATTATATAAAATATATATATTATTAATAATATATATAAAATTTCACAAAACACATACACACTCACACATACCACACCACACACCGTATACATCATTCTTGTTGTAAAAATATGTCTGCGAGTTTTAGGTAAAAATAGGCGGTTTTGCATCCATTAGATACTGCGTTATATATTTTCTGTTTTTATGGATAGAAATAACGCAGCCTTGGTTTGCAAATATGACTTTCAGTCCGCAACGCCTGGAAATAAAATATGTACGGGAATGCCAGTGTTTGTGTACTTTTTGCTACAACAATGATATTCCCTCTAATGCATGAGAGAGAGAGAGAGAGAGAGAGAGAGAGAGAGAACTGGAAGGGAAGTACGTGTAGAACATTCTACTATTTCAAAGCAAAGAAGCATATGTCATTGTTTTTTGATAATCGATGCATAATGAATATTAACTCGAATTTACGATATTATGAGAAAAAATCACAGCATATTTGCTCCCATTAACTCCTTAATCTCGACTCCTTACTCCTCGCCCTGATGACAAATTACCCGTATCGTCGCCACCTTCTGACGTAGCCAATAATCACAGTGTACACCCCTATTGGTGTCTGGAGAGAGAGAAAGAGTGGACACTACTTGGCAGTAACTTATAACCATAACCCGCCTGCCCCCTACCCACGTGTGTATGAAAGACCATCGCCTTTATAAGTGGTGTTTTAAAGAGTGATGGAGTGTGTGTGTGTGTGTGTGTGAGAGAGAGAGAGAGAGAGAGAGAGAGAGAGAGAGAGAGAGAGAGAGAGAGAGAGCGAACAATAACACGTGAAAGTTGAGATGGTGATTGGCGAAAAAAAGAACGATCACATTTTTTTTCACATTTCTTCGTTCATTTTATTTTTTTTTTTTTTTTGTGGGGGGTAGGGGGGGGGGGGGGGACCTCCTGTATTCAAAATGTTACGCGTTAACATCGTTGACGTATCCTGCAACATGTGATATTATTTCACTCTTATTAATCACATATTTTTCACTTAATTTACGCTTATATATTTTTTGTATATTTTTTCTTTTATCCGATTGAGGTTTCACATAATTTATCGCTATATTTTTGTATATTTTTTCTTTTATCCTTTCACGGTATGGGGGTTAAAATCCCCATCCCGATATCTCTTTTTCACACTTAGACCTGTATTATCCGTAGGTGTGTTTCCCTCTAAACTATTTTTGTTATGTAGTATTTTCCATGGACGTTGGGCATTTGCCTGTAAGCGCCTGCAAAGCTGGATGATCTCCGCTGAGTAATAAAAGTAATGGAACAACGCCGTTCGTAATCACGGTGTGAGAGTGAATACCCGTATTGGATTCCTACGGCGTTGCCTCTATCCTCCTCTTCATCAAGCCCTATCTGTATTCCTCGTCCTCTTATCCTCTTCTCCTCTTTCCTTCCATTTCTCTATGCCTTTATTCCGCTGTTCTAATCGTCACTGACTCGAGAGAGAGAGAGAGAGAGAGAGAGAGAGAGAGAGAGAGAGAGAGAGAGAGAACTTGACTGACTGCCTCCACATGGGGTTCGATCATCCCTGATGTATTGAGATCTAGTTTTCGCAAGCCTAGAGAGACTGTATTACTTACTCTCTCTCTCTCTCTCTCTCTCTCTTAATACAATGAGGTGTCTTTGTGTATTGTTAATTAAATAATAATCTATAACTTCCCGATTTTTAGGGAATCTATCTGCTTCTGGG
>NC_061106.1:37855093-37895093 GCF_015104395.2 Macrobrachium nipponense
ATTATATATATATATATATATATATAAAATATTGTGTGTTGTGTGTGTGTGTGTGTATATATATATATGATATATATATATATAATATATATATATATATATATATAATATAGTATATAATTTTAAATGTCTGTGATCAGTATTTAAAGTAGTTTTCCATGTCTTCATTAGTTATGTATTATTTTACTTAGCCGATTTTAAACAAAGCTAAATGCTACCCGATTGAGATGGACCTTAGTTAAATCAAGCATATAACGGTTGACGTCACTGGTAGTCATAGTCAGCTGGTCATTGCCTTCGCAAGGATATTTGCTATGCTAAGGTGTATTTAACCAAGGAATCCTCCATGGATTCTGAGAGATTATTGAATTAATAAAATTCCGAAATGGCCCAGTCCCAGACATCGGAGGTTGGATCAGAATCTCCTGTTTTATAGTTACTGAAGATAAATAGAAATCGGGGAATTGGAATGTAAGAGCTGGTAGTCCCAGACGGGAGGCTGGAGGTGAGTGGAGATTGGTAGAAGTGAAAACATGTGGAAAACATAGATGCGGATTCTTATTACTTTTTAGTACGTCTTTAACTTTTATTTATTTTATTTATTTTTGTATTTTTTTTTAAAGAGGTTATTGTATTACTCTATTTTTTCCATAATATTGTGTTCAGAAAATGAATAAAAGAGAGGTGGGTGGAACTAGCAGTCTAATTCCTTCCTCTGGCCAGAGGCTGATAGAAGCATGAAATTGAAAATGAAAATGAATAAGACCTAATCCAGAGGGAAATGACTGACCTGTATTTTGAGGGACAGAAGTCGCTGTCTGTACTCATAATGAAGTTTTCATGTCTTTATTAGTTATTTATTATTAAACTGAGCCGATTTCATACACACTTTAATGTAACCTGTCTGAGCAAATGTCGGTGAGGTAGGTTGTGAATTCCTGAACTGATTTCTAACTGAATGATGCATTCGGCGACGAAAGGTCGTCCCTCTGTACCCAATTAATTATATGTTCGTTCATACACGTATATATCTGTTCAAGGGAGATGATCTTAACTCTTTGGGGGTGGGGGTGGGGGGTGGGGGTGGAACTATTAGGAGAGAAGTTTTAGCCAGACTTGAGCTTGACTTTCATGGTGGTGAATAGAAACATAATAGATCTTGACATGGCTCGGCCTGTAGATTATGGAATGAATAGAAAAGAAAAATAAATCTTGCCAAAACAATTGACTCTTGGTTCTACAACCTGACAGATTGTAGGCATAAGAGGATACTTCACTTAATCTGTAACAATGACTATGCTGAGACGAACTCGCTCACACTCCCTCACGGATAGTGTCTAGAGTAGTACTTACACGAGAGAGAGAGAGAGAGAGAGAGAGAGAGAGAGAGAGAGAGAGAGAGAGAGAGAGAGAGCATGCAGTAGAGATGATTTAGAGCTAATGTGAAGCGAGGGGGTGCTAATAGGAAAAAAAAAAAAGCTTTAGATTCAATTTCATAAAGGAGGGGAGTCAAGGGATCCTCCCCAGGTATGTAAATGACATTGCAGTCAGGATATCATTCCCGTTATGAAGAAGAAGAAGAAGTAGAAATAGAAGTCACTCTTGAGAAGTGCACTGACAGCGTTTTTATTTTACTTTCAGAATGGCAGTGTGTTTGTTATGGACATTCAGGGTACGACTTCTTTTTTTTATTTTAATATTTGTAGGAAACTTAGAAGATTTGCAATACGCGTTGAAAATAAAGTTAGACGTCTTTTTCAGTGATCCATTACTTTTCATTTAATTATATCTCTGTGCATTTTGTTGTTAATATATGTATTTTTCATTTTGCATCCTTTGACGTTACTTGTCACTTTCTTCCTTCTTGATAACATTCCATAATTTATGGAAATTGGTTTGTTATTAATTGGAATTTTCAGCTTAAAAGTCCCGAGGGATTACTGCTGGAGAGGAGAGTTTGTCGTAGTTTTATTCAGTTTTACAAACATTATCATAATGACGCTTCCCGAACAAGACCAATATGGCTAGTCTTTCAGAGTGGACATAGATAACATGTGGCCTTTTTTTTAATAGAGAGAGAGGAAAAAAAAAGAGCAAAGGGAAAAGTAATATGAGAGATCGAGATTGAAAAAATTGTGATGAAGAAGTTTTGCTTTTGTCGTTTTGTGTCAAACTCAGGTATTGTTGAAAGGTCAGATGTTACAGTAGAATACTGTGGAACCTTAGTTGCTGGTTAAATGACCCTGCGCCAGAAAAACTCTCTCTCTCTCTCTCTCTCTCTCATTATGTATAGGAATAGTAGTAAAACGTAAGCGCTGCCACTCAACATACACACATTATCTATATATATATATATATATATATATATATATATATATATATATATATATATATATATATCAACCTGCGTCATGAATTGGGACGTATAGGAATCCTTAACAAAGAACCTCGCTGGATCTTTATGTGCACCGGTTGTTTCCAGGACTTGGGGGAAGTTTCCAGACTGTGTGGAATTTTCATAACGAGAAGAAGATAATTGGAGGTCAACTTGTGTCTGAGGTAGTCAGGGTTCAGAATAGCTTCAAATTCTGGATACTTCCTTTCCCTATTGATATTTCTTAGCCAGCATTCTAAAGAGAAGTTACGTGAACAGCTATACACAACTCGAAAAAGTCAAGGACTGTACACTTATTATCGATGCGTCACTCGCTGTGTATGGATTTGGTAGAACTGTGTATTCTGCGAGTGGACAATAAAATTATGTGGGGATTAACTGAAGAGGCGTGAGATTCCTTTGCAAACTGGATCAAGCTAAGTAAGAATTCTTGGTATTGTAGTCGGGAATGCTTTTTTTTCTACTTATATGTGATGATATGTATATTGCTTCCCTTTTGTTTCATTTATACTTGTGATTTTCTATAATGTGGAAAGGTGGTTTAGTTTTCATTTGGTTTTTATGAATGTTTTCGTAAATATTTCATCTAGAATAAATTTGGTGTCACTTTGGGTTGTAAATGAGCAGTCAGAATCGTTTCTTCAGGAATAGTGTTTAGTTTTATTTGTTTTTATTTGTAGTGGCATTTGGGGAAATATTTCTTCAAAATCAGAGTTGGTTTTATTTTACTTATAAATTTTAATTAACTCATTCGAAAGTAAATCTTGTAAAAGCTAACGTATGTTCAGTTTTTCTTTTGAATTTTGATATCGACGTTTGCAATTGGTTTACTTTTACTTTTCATTATTACTGAATGCACTCACACGTATTGCTTCAAGAGCAACCTCGTTTTTATTTGCCTTTCGATTTGTAATAGAGGGTTTCGCAACTATTTTTTTCTCAAGAATAAAGTTGATGCAGGATTGTTTATGAAAGCATTTCCAAGCGAATGAGGGTGAATTTACTAGTAGAACCTCGTCATTATTATTATTATTATTATTATTATTATTATTATTTTTTTTTTTTTTTTTTTTTTTTTGCTGCTCATCACAGTCCTCCAATTCGACTGGGTGGTATTTATAGTGTGGGGTTCCGGGTTGCATCCTGCCTCCTTAGGAGTCCATCACTCTTCTTACTATGTGTGCCGTTTCTAGGATCACACTCTCTGCATGAGTCCTGGAGTACTTCAGCCTCTAGTTTTTCTAGGTTCCTTTTCAGGGATCTTGGGATCGTGCCTAGTGCTCCTAGGATTATGGGTACGATTTCCACGGCATATCCCATACCTTCTTATTTCTATTTTCAGATCTTGATACTATCCAATTTTCCCTCTCTTTCTCTTCAACTCTGGTGTCCCATGGTATTTCGACATCAATGAGTGATACTTTCTTCTTGACTTTGTCAATCAACGTCACGTCTGGTCTCTTTGCACGTATCACCCTATCCGTTCTGATACCATAGTCCCAGAGGATCTTTGCCTGATCGTTTTCTATCACTCCTTCAGGTTGGGTGCTCGTACCACTATTACTGCAAGGTAGCTGATGTCTTGACAGGCTCCAGTGGAGGGCTTTTGCACTGAATCATGCTCTTTTTGTATCGGGTTCTGTGCAAGTGCCGGGCATTCACTTGCTATGTGTTTATGGTTTCACTTTTTGTATTGCACTTCCTACATATGGGAGAGATGTTATTTCCGTCTATCGTACTTTGAACATATCTGGTTCTTAGGGCCTGATCTTGTGCCGCTGTTATCATTCCTTCAGTTCCCTTCTTTAGCTCTCCCCTCTGTAGCCATTGCCAATTGTCATCGCTGGCTAGTTCTTTAGTCTGTCTCATGTATTGTCCGTGCATTGGTTTGTTGTGCCAGTCCTCTGTTCTTTCGTCTTCTCCTGTCTCTGTATATTTCTGGGTCTTCGTCTGCTTTATTAGTCCTTCTTCCATGCACTCTTTAGCCACTCGTCTTCACTGGTTTTCAGATATTGCCCCATGTGCTCTGTTTCGATGTTGACACAGTCCTCTATACTTAGTAGTCCTCTCCCTCCTTCCTTTCGTGTTATGTATAGTCTGTCCGTATTTGCTCTTGGGGTGTAGTGCTTTGTGTATTGTCATATGTTTCCTGGTTTTCTGATCTATGCTGCGGTAGTTCTGCCTTCGTCCAGTCCATATTCCTGCGCTGTATTCTGATTACTGCACTGCCCATTGTGTTTATGGCTTTTATCATATTTCCGGCGTTGAGTTTTGACTTGAGTATCGCCTTGAGTCTCTGCATATATTCTTCCTGATCGTGTCCTTCATCTCTTGGTGTTTTATATCTCCTCCTTCCATTATTCCCAGGTATTTGTATCCTGTCTCATCTATGTGTTTGATGTTGCTCCCATCTGGTAGCTTTATCCCTTCAGTTCTCGTTACTTTGCCTTTTTGTATGTTGACTAAGGCGCATCTTTCTATTCCAAACTCCATCCTGATGTCCCCAGATACAATCCTTACAGTCTGGATTAGGGTATCTATTTCCTGATGCTCTTACCATACAGCTTGATGTCGTCCATGAACATCAGATGGTTGATTCTGTTGCCTCTTTTCTTGAGTTGGTACCCGGCATCCATCTTCTGTAGTACTTTGTCATGGGAATCATGGCTACTACGAAAGAGTAGTGGGGACAGTGAGTCGCCCTGGAAGATCCCTCTCCTTGATATTAACCTCGCTAGTCTTTATGCCAGAGCTTGTAAGTATTGTATTCCCAGTTGCGCATTGGTATTTTTGAGGAAGCTGATGGTATTTTCCTCTGCCCATATATTTTCAGGCATTCTATTAGCCATGTGTGTGGATCATGTCCGAAGGCTTTCTTATAGTCTATCCATGCCATGCCTTAGGTTGGTTTTCCTTCTCCTACTGTTATTCATTACCATTTTGTCTATCAGGAGCTGGTCGTTTTGTGCCCCTACACTTCCTCCTGCAGCCTTTCTGTGGTGGGGGATGGTGTTTGTCTCCTCTAGGTAGTTTGTAGTAGCCTTTCACTGATGATACCTGTTAACTTCCACATTATTGGTAGGCAGGTGATAGGCCTGTAGTTACTGGCTATATTCCCTTACTCTTGTCTTTTTGTACTAAGGATGTTCTTCCTGTGGTCATCCATTTGGGTGCTTGGTGATTTGAGATACAATGCTGGAGTTGTTCTGCTATTCGTGGGGGTGTAGGGCCTTGAAGTTTTTGAGCCAGTATCCATGGACTTCATCGGGACCTGGGCTTTCCAGTTTGGTGGCATTTTCTTAGTTGGTGTCTGACTGTGTCTGGTCGTGATGTCTGTGAATCTTTTGTTTTTTATTCTCCCTGTTTCTTCTTCCTTGACTTCCTGGAGCCATGTTGCATGTTTGTTGTGTGATACCGGATTGCCTCCATATGTTTTCCCAGAGTCCTCTTACTTGGTTCGGCTTCAGGAATTTCTGGGTGGGTTGTCTTCCCCTCTTAGTTGGCTGTATAGTCTTTTCTGGTTGGTCCGAAATAGTTTGTTCTGTTGGTATCCCTTATTCCTGTTCATGTACCTTTGGCTTAAGCCTCTGTTTTACATCTTCTATTGTGTTGTTTAGTCCCCTCTCTTGTACTTTGTATTTCTCGTTGAGTTCCTCCCTTGTTTTCTTGCTTCTTAGCCCTTTTTTTTTCTGCCATCTCTTTCAGCTTACTCAAGTCAGATCTCATCACCATGATTTGCTTTTCCAGCGCCTTTTCCAAGGAGGTTGCTGTTTTGGTTTCTGTTGGGTTGGTTGTGCTGGTGGTGTTGGTGTTCGAATTCCCATCAGTTCTGCTACTAATCTTGCTCCTGCATATGTCAAGTTATTTTGTTTCTGTGATACTGGTGGTGTATTATGCCCATTATTCATTGACCTCACTTGTTTTTCTCCCTTAATTTCTTGGTTTGTTGTAGGCTTTCATGGAGGGGATCTTTGTTCTCTCTGTATCTGGCTCCATCCATTGTCTAATCTTTTCTACCCATTCCGTCCTCTCTGTTACTTCGTCGGTGTTTCTTCGTGTGTCGTTGTTTGATACCTCATCCTCCCTGTCGTCTTCTGTGGCATCGTTTCTCAGTTCGTCTTCGTGTAATTCGTTGTCGTGTGACATTTCCCTTTCCAGTTCTCTCTTTCTGTTGGGGAGAGCCAGTTCTTTTCTTATGTTCCTTACTTGGTCTGCCAGCCTCTGCTGTTTGTGGGGGGTGTTATTCCTCATTCCAGATGTTGACCAATCTTCTTCTATATCCTCTCTCCGTCGGGTTGCTTCTGATGTAGCATATCCATATTTCCTTATTTTCTTCTCTTGTCCATTTCTTCCTTTTTGCCTCTGTAGCTCCAATCTCAGGCTGTTGATTACTGTCGTTGTGGTGATCAGTTGCTTGATGACGACCTCCAAGTACCTGACCGTCTTCCCCTCTTCAATTGGGTTGAATACCTGGTTGCCGGACGAAGCTCCTCTGTTGCCAGAGGTTCCATTTACGTCGTTGTGGTTTATTCCTCATTTCTTTCCATCATTGCTGAGTTTTGCTATTTAACCCATAGCTGGACCCTACCCCATCAGGGATAGGTACTCATTTACAGCTGAGTAGACTGAGGAAATTATGGTAAAGATCCTTTCCCAAGGAATCAACGCCGAGGAGAGCGGTCACCCATCCAACAACTGACCAGAGCCAATGTTGCTTAACTTGACTTAAGTCTATTGACGACCTAACCCACTCCTCCACGGAACGCCGCATTTTATTATTATTATATATATATAGTATATATATATATATATATATATATATATATATATATAATATATATTATTATTATATTATTATTATGTATTATTATTATTATTATTATTATTATTATTATTATTATTATTAGGGAAAAACTCTCTATCGCGAGAGTATATATATAATGTTCTAAGGGGTCCACAATATGTTCCAATATTTTCAACTTCAGAGATTTTATTTGACACTTTTTACATGTACCCATAAGCATTCTAAGTGTCCTGTGTCAAAATTTGTTAGTCTCAAGTAATGTTTGTGTTGTGTTTTTAAACGACTAAATGACCTTGATCAGGTTTTGTTAAACTTTAACATTTGAAGGCCCATCTTTACATTCTAAATGAGTCATATGGAGTCGTTGAGTTTTCCGGAAATCACGAGGTGTTCATAATGAACGTTCTGAATCACAGCTGTCAAACCTTTAAGTGAGGTTTCATTCTGTAAAAGGACCCGGAAGGTTTCGACATTCCGTATGAAATTTGTTCAAAGTTCTCTGAACGTTTTATCCTATTCTTCATGCGCTCCTTTAAAATTTAGGATATCTTGAGTCCCTAATGAAAACTTGAGGGACTTTGTTAGAACCTTAAAGCCGTCACTCTTATAGTGATGTTTATTCGTTGAAAATTTTGTAGAATATCAGTGAAGTGGACATCCTTGCAGATTTTTATTAGTGTAATCGGTTTTCATGACGAACCTGCTAGAACCAGGCACACAAAAGAGTTGAGAACAGACTAGCCTTATTTTTAAACAGTGAAGAATTACAGTGTTTATGCTGTCACGTCGCATATAGTGACAAAACAGATATAATTAGTTTCCAAATAACGGCTGTATGGAGATACCTCAAATACATTCTTAAGTGTTAACACATTTCAATGAATGAATTCATGAATGAGAAATTTTGATCTTTTTTTATTATTATTAGCAAAAGTTAATAATCATGAAAAAACAAATAGTTTATGTAAACACTGTCTCTTGTTTGTTTGGATGTATTTATATGCATGTTTACTTAAACAGCCCGGTTTTAAAATCAGCGTCATAATTTTATAGGAAAGAAATTCTTCAATTGTCCACGCCGTAAATATTTTTCAATAAAACAGCGAATGTTTCAGGAAATTAACTGATCTTGAAATAAAAAATTCTCTTTTCAAATCGCATTTTTGCAGAATTCCTCTTGTGACCAAAATTATTCAACAAGCCAGTCAATAAGTATTTATTGCCTTCTTAGACGAATTGGATCAAATGATGGTAGCTTGGTAGAGTTAGATTACTGATTCTTTTTAATTATTAAAATAACAATGCAGAGGCATATTGTTATCTTCGTTTGCATAATGAAAGGGATTCTTTTTTTGTTACCGTTGAAGTCTCTGGCCGTAGCTTTAGGCTGTGTATTGATGTTTGAGCGGTCTTAAACTCGCCCGGGAAATACGTGTGTGACACGTCAAACTTATAAGGCTGGTGATATGCTATACCGAAGCAAATATTTATCCTCGCGAAAAAGAAAGCTAATCATTCTCCACTTGGTTCATTATCATCGTGTTCTCACTAGAATCATACGTTCGGGTTCACGACGGTCAACTTCAGTTCAAAGGATCATTACAGAAGTAATTACCGAAACGCTGATGACAATCGCTGGGTTTGCGTATTATCAGAATAAGTTGCCGAATAAATCGTTTTGTAGGTGTTCAGTGAAACTGAACATCAGTGTCATAAAAAGATGCTTTGTTGAATGCAAACATTATAGATGATATTCAGTTCATAATTTCTTTGTTGAATGCAAACATTATAGATGATATTCAGTTCATAATTCCTTTGTTGAATGCAAACATTATAGATGATATTCAGTTCATAATTTCTCATTTATTTTGTTTGTAATATTTGTCGCGTTAATTTTGACTTATCTGAAGATATAACGTCTGTCTGGTACGGTTAATAAGAATTTTATCGATAGGAAATTTTGAGAAGTTTAGGTAACCGCTAAGATAAACTTTATGTATACACACACACACACACACACACACACACACACACACACATATATATATATAATATATATATATAATATATATATATATTATATATATATATATTTGAGATCCAAACGATATTCAGAATTAAATATGCAAAATAACGGGTCAGAATGGGACAGAGAAAGGGCGAGACAGAAATATTGGATTTTTTTTCCACAGAATTTACTGTAGCCTTGGTTTATTCGAAATAACTGATTGAAATTGTAATCTAGCAGTAGAAAAGAACCTAAAAAATACTTTCTTAGTATGAAATGTTAATGACTGGATGTATGACGTACCCTGAGTTTGTGCCATCTTCGGAAATTAATTTTAGTACAAGTCATCTGACTTGTCGGGTGAAGGATAGATTTCTTCATACTTTTAATGAAATCTCTTATTGAAGAGTTTTTCATATATTACATTTTTATTAGCCGTAAACTAGGGCCAGCAGCATTTTCCTTTCCCAACTAAGGTTGCGACTTAGCTTGTTAATTTTGTATATTGTTTTTTTCTATTTTTCTTATAACCCGCTTCTTTGGCTCAGCGATGTTTCTGAGTAACTGGCCAATATTCATATTGGGAATTTCTACTAAAGATTATAAAAATGCTGTAGGTGATCTTTTATTTTTATTAAGGATCTCAGGTTCAGGTCAAGCAGGGGTCGTAATTAGTGCCGGTATTATTCCGTAGACGTAGTTCAATTCCAGGCCGGGGTCGTCTTTGGTTTACAGCTGGTGAACATTGGCCAGTTACTCAGAAAAAAAAACAAATAATATAAAATAAAATCAACTCGCTCAATTCTGCCATTCTCTTAAACAGTATATGCCCAAAAAGAGTTATTTTTTTTCATTTATTTATTACAAAACTAATAATAACAGTAATTTTAGACAAATTTAGTACGTACGCATGGATGTGCATGAATAGAAATCACTCATCAGCCTGCCTAGTAAATGGGTAGTGCCGTCAGTGTTCCTCACGCTGTGCGCTGAAGTCATTACTTAAGGTTCTAATTCCTTTGACAATAGATCCTTCATATTCTCTTTCTTCCATCTTGCATTCCACCGTCTGACTATTGCTTCAACATTATTTTCAGCGCTGAATGACCTCGTAGATCCCTGCGCGTGACCTTTGGCCTAGACTTCATATTCCCATTTCCATCTGAGCGTCTGTCCTACTTGAAGAAAGTCCAAACTTGTTTAATAGATAGACCATCATGCATGGGGTTCTTTCTGTGTAGTTAATATCATCAGCCGAATGCTTTGAGGAAGAAGTTTGTTATGATTTGTTTATACCCTTTTCCTTCTTTTAGTGTATGTCAGGTTCCTCATTGGTTTCCTGCTCTTCTCGATTGCTCTCATCTTCCTGTTGACATTTTTTTATAAAGTCTTCCCTCTAGTAGCCTTAACCCCATTAACTCTCCATGCGCTCCTACAGCTCGTAGTTTTCTTGTGCCTTTATTATTAACTTATTCCCCGGCTACTTTCTCCATTTCAACGCTCATCACATTCTTATTAACTTCCAAGGCAAAATTTTGAGTCATTCTTCCGGTGAAACAATTCGTGGCTTTGGAATGAGTCTTGCTTCTGCCACTGAAACCGCTGATTATTCTTGTTTGTACATCAGCTGTGTAATCATGTAGATGCACCTATTCCTCGCTTTATTATTGTCTGCATTAGCTTTTCTTCCATGATCGTTTAAGAACACACGCTTTAACCACCTCATCATTCCTTCTGTCTTAGTACATTCATGAACTTTGTTCACTATAGGTAGATCCTATAATGAACAAAGCAGCCTCTTTCTTCTCATTTGCTTCAAGTACTCGGGCCTACAAACCATGCTATCTTTCTTCCACTCTGTTGTGTGCTTTTGAATTCAGGTCAATAAGTACAATCATTCTTTTCCACTCTCCAAACCTATTTTACCAAAAGTTCTTATTTAACTACAGATGCTCCTTTCTATCACAACCCTTGAAATGCATAGACGCAATACTGTTAATATAATCGTCTCTACTCCTGCTAATCTTATTTTCAGGTACAAAACCATAGAACCAAAAAGTTCTACAACGAATTTGTACCAGTCATATCGTCCTGTGTATCTGTCGGATTGTTACACTCATTATTTTGTATTTCCCAGGCCTGTAATTCTTGCCCTTTCACTTTTGTTTCAGTAAGTACTGAAATATGACCTTCCTTTCACCAAATATTAAAATAACTATCTTTTGTTCCAAATATACTTACTAGCTTTAAATTAAAACTGCAACACAGAATTTCACCTTTCTCTGTAATATTATAATTAATATTATTAATTTCTCTCTTTTCAAAACCACTTTCATCATCTAATCATGAGATATAGCAATTCCGTCCCTTTATGCGTATTCTTTATATTTACATTATTGTATTATATTTGAATTTCTTTTTGTTTGTTGTCGATTCTTCATTACTTTTCATTTTCCACTAGCCTTACTTTAGGCGTAACGTTAATTATTTACTTAATTTTTCTTTCGTTTTATTCCACTGTTTATATATGTGCACGATTATCACTTGATAGGCCCTTCTCTTATTCTGTTCCCTTTATTCTCCCATTCCTTAATGTTCAGCAAGCAAACTTACAGTGTTATAACCGCCCCCCCGTTTTTTTTATCTATTCCGATTATCTTAATAGCATCACTAACCGGGAAAAATTAGCCATCATAATAACGCAAAAGCTATTTAAAAAGTATAAGTGGTTTTCACCCCTTGACGTGATGGCAATAATAATTCATTGTGGCAATTTAGATAAAGGGAATATTAATAATTGTTTACTCTGGATCCTGCCAGCACTGGTTGGGTAAATCACAACTCTTTTTTGTTATATGTATTTTTATATATTTGTTTGGTGCGATTTTTTTCCTATTTTTTTTTAGTCTTGCGTCTCTATAAGTTTGTTTTATCTTCATGTTTTCAGTGTTATATGGTTAACCTCTTCAAATTCATTCAGTTGCATAATTGAAGAGTTTGCAAAAGTAGCTACTTTTCGTTTTTATTGAGAGAGAGAGAGAGAGAGAGAGAGAGAGAGAGAGAGAGAGAGAGAGAGAGAGAGAGAGAGAGAATTTCTGTAATTGAAGATCATGTGCCAATAATTGATATTTCAAAATCACTAAGTAAATAAGTTATTGATTAATAGAAACCTGTTTTTTTATTGTAGAAGTTTTTTTTTTTTTTTAAATATCAAACGCCTTTTGATTGATCTACGTCAGTGTCGTTCTTTATCTGCCAGAAGGCATATACTGGGAATGATAAGCAAACACTTTGGTTGGAAACATAAGTTTTCATTTTTATTTCCAATAACGGAAATTGTTAGTACACGGAATAACTTGAGAAAGTTATGCCTTTTATAATAGAATAACATAAGAGAGTTGTGTCTTTTGTTAGAATAACACTAGAGAGTTGTACCTTTTATTTACTGAGGGGTATTATAATAAATATTATTTCATAATGGGGAGCCATTTTGTGTAAATGCGCTTAACTCTCGTTTTAAATTGTTTGTAAACAAATAACATTAGTATGAATGGTTTCTGTAGTATCAGAGGCAAGGTAATGAACATAGTATGTGCCCTGATTTTGTCAGAAAACAGATCAATAACAAATTAACTAATAAATCTCTCTCTCTCTCTCTCTCTCTCTCTCTCTCTCTCTCTCTCTCTCTCTCTCTCTCTCCTTTCAGTAAATTAATATTCATTTTGCTGTTGTCTTCCTCTCAGGCCAAGGTTTATAAAACCAAAGGAAACAATCATTCAGTAGACATAATCCACCGCTGAAAGCTATGTTCCTTGATCAGTTATTTTCATCTCTGAAGCGCTGTCATCCTTTGTGATTACTCCCAGGTTGTTATGGAGATGTAGAAGGTCAAGGCCATGGGCACTCATTTTTTTTTCGATTTCATACGTTGTAGTTTGTTACTGCTTCTCTCTCTCTCTCTCTCTCTCTCTCTCTCTCTCTCTCTCTCCTCTATTTTTTTGCCGTGCAGATTTTCATATGTTGTAGTTTGTTACTGCTTCTCACTCTCTCTCCTTTTTTGCCGTGCTTAAGTGCGCCAAATCTTAGTCAATAAAATGGGTTATATATATATATATATATATATATATATATACTATATATATATATATATATATATATATATATATAATGTGTGTGTATGTGGATACTCATAGTAGTGTTAGGTTTGTCATACAAAAACAAGAGCACGGATCGAGTCCCAGCCAATGCGGAATGCATTGGAAGGCGCGAATTACGTACCTGCTAGCTACATGATTTATGTGGGATGCTGCTAAGGTGATGAAGGGTATGGTTGCAGCATACCTAAAAGCTAGCTGAGAATTGAAACACTAAGATTCTTCAGCTACTCCCGCAGTGTCCTTCTTCAACTTCTACTTACTTTTGTAATTCCCTAATTATGAAATGTGCCTGGCAGATGCCTGTAGCTTTATGTTACAAGTGATGGCAATGACATCCTTCTCTGTTTATGAAACTTAACTGCCAACGGATAGATTGATTAAAGGTGACCTTAGCATCTCTTTCAGCGTTGTAAATTTTGTGACACAGGCCCCATGTGGCCCACTGTAGTTGACTGTCACTATACTCTCTGGTCCTGTTGTTAGTTATTAGTTGATTATTAGAATGAAATTACTGAACACCATTACTTAAAACAGCGTTGTGAGAAGCACTTGGAATTTTAAACTAAACGATGGGTTATTTTACTTTATAACCAAACGGAAGACTTTCAAAGGTAAATTCGCTGATGTCACAGGTATGATTATTTTAGCCCCTGCCCCTGTTACCCTTTCGCAACGGCTTTTGTAATAATTCCTCAATAAACGAAGAGTCAAATGAGGTCACATTAAACCGCCAGCTCATTGTAATCCTCTTTCAGTCAAGTTTTACTCTATTTTTCAGTCGGCCGTTTTAAAGTCACGGTCGCAAATTAAGCAGTTTCAAATAATTATGACAATTTGGAGGACTTGCGCGCTAAGACCTCAAAAGAGCGTTTGAGGACTTCGCTTCTGTGTCATTAAAATCGAAATATGCGATGCGGGTTAAAAGATAAAATTGAAAGGCTCCCTGATGTCCCAAAAGCGCTTTTGTAGGCATCAATTATTCCGCTGTTATATTTATATGGTAAAAAAAAAAAAAACCATGAAACTGGAAATGTTAGACTTTGCCAGTGGAAGTGCTCTTATGAAAGTAGAATTTTTATAATATACTATAATGTGCTACCAGATATTATAAAAATGATCATATGCATCTAACAGGCATACTCTTTAAGCCCAAAAAACAATCATATCAATTTACTTAGCATTCAGATAAAACTGTTCATGTGAAGCATCCTCATTCTGAGTTCATTCTAAGGGCACTAGTAATATCATTCTCGTCAAAGCTCCTTAAAAAAAAAAAAAAAAAATTCCGCGAAGCGTCAACTTCTGGATAACAAGAGATCGAGCCTTTTTCTGCCTTTCGCTTTGACGTCTTCACTTGGAATTCGGGGAGTTGTTACACGCCATCGCTTTTAAATTTCTCGCGAATCATTTCAAATCAGGGCTTTGGATGGTTCTGTTTATGGAGGCTGGTGATTCGGTTTCATGCATATTCTGTGGTGCCCTGTATCTTTTCTTAGCTACTTTGTATTACAGAGCCTTGCGTTTCCACAATCTTTTTGTTATTAAGGATACTTTTCCCGTGTTATGTCATATATGAATGGCATGCCGTTTATTTACCTAAGTTGTAAACTGTACTCTTTAAGCATTTTAATTAGTAATAACATGATGGATCACACACATACACATTTATATATATATATATATATATATATATATATATATATATATATATATATATATATATATATATATATATATATATAATGTGTGTGTGTGTTTGTGTACATGTTTACGGGATTCCTGGATTAAATGAGATTCTAGCGAGTCTTGAAGCGACATAACTGCCTTGAAAAATACGTAGTTTCAAATGAAAAAAAAAAAAAAAGGCGGGTGGGGGGTGGGGGTGGGTGGCAAGGGGGAAGGCATAAGTGTACTTTTGAAAGAGAGAATTAAGAGCTCTAACGAAAATAGTTTTCCTCTAGTGTGCGTTACTACGAAGGATTAGGAAGATCGAGGTAAGATTATATACTACTTGTATTTATATACTATATATACATAATACATATACCTTGTATTTACGTGTGCGTGTGTGTGTGTGTGTATGTGTGTAAAGAGTCGAGAGGTATCACAGAATGCTTCAGGTGCTTTCCATCAAAGTTAGATCAACTTATAAAGAGAACCCGAGTATCCTTGCCTTTGACACTGTACCCGTTTTAAGTGGGCCATCCCTCGCCGTTCTCCTCTTCAAGGTGTAACAGGCGGCTTTCTACATAAGTCGCTGTTTTCCCTTCCATCTGAGTACTGTGCCTTTCATCCGGGGATCCTGTGTTGTACAGGAATAGATTTTGTGCCTGAGTTTTTTTGGGCTCATAAGCTTAGTTAGAAATTGAAAGTGAATCATTTCAATAAAAAAAAAATTGTCTCGTGCAACTTTCAATCATATAACTTACAAATAAACATCGTATTGTTCATTGGTGTTTCATACTTGTATACATGTTCATGAGTGGAATTTGTATCCATTAAGTAAGTCAGCATTAAAACTCACCAGATATTAGTGGCAATTCCTTGTGGGACGCCTTTATTGGTATAGTACACATTAAATGTTTTATGATACTGCCTTACAAATATTTATAATGAGCAAAGTTTCTTGGTCCACCCTCCTCTTAACTGATGACTCAAATTAGCGATCAGTCAGGCTTGGGTCCCATTCCTTTTCCGAACTGTCTGGTTAGACACCATTCCTCTTGCGGTTATCTGCCTAGCCAGCATTCCTCTTGCTGGATAGATGTCTGACTAGCGGACAGTCCTGTTACGTGGTTGTCTGAGTGGCCCACGTTCCTCTTGCGACCCGTCGTCGGTCTAGCCAACATTTCTCCCTTGGGCTTCCTAATTCTTGTCGTTCCTTCAGAGCCTCTTGAGGTTGTTCGTCATCTGCTGAAGACCCTTGGGAGTGTTGCATGTCTCAGACCAACATACTTCTATTAAGATAACTGATACGAACCAGCACCTTTATTTTTATGCCTTCATTCGGAGGGCTCTGTGGCTCTTGCTCTTAAGAGTATAGGATTTATACCTTTATATCTCACGAATGGTCCGGTTTTAGGTCTTTACTCCTCATGAATTATATGACGTTTCCTTGTGGGGTCTTCGAATTGTGTTACGATTACCAGGAGAGTTTCAAAACTGAAATATTGACTAATGCTGCTGTCTGGTCCCAGTAGTTCTCTTTTGAGGTATTGGCAGTATTATGACCAAAGAATGTTAACATTATTGTTTTCTTGTTACAGTAATGAGGCTTACCAGAGTTCTATAATTTTTATAATTTAAAATTTTAGCTCAGTTTATCCAATTAGGTACACCTGGTCTCGATAGACTCCTTCGCAAATATTTTAAGAATAAAGTGGTAAAAACAGAGCTTTTCTACTCTTTACAGTATTTATATGCCATTGGAAAGATTCTGCAGTAAATAATAGGGAATTTCCAGGCTTCTTTGAATTACCGAGAAGTTTCTTACTCTGCTACAGCGTTAATTTCTGAAGTCAAGACATTATTCATAGCAGTTATTATGGTTATTGAAAATATGATGATCATAGATCATTTATAAAAACGGCAAAATAATTATTGACATAGAAATAGGATACTTCAAAATTGCCTGTACCAAAATAACTGTGGTAGAAGCGTTTACACACATTGAAAAGATAAATCTAGGTTTAGAAACAGTTGAAGTAAATATGAAGGGAATCTTTATGGCAATGAAAAATATGAAATAAGAAGATTGATGAAAAGAGCCGTAGAGAATGGGATGAGGTAGGTATAAGGAGGATGCATATTCTTTAAGAGTCATTATGAATCGCATTGCACAAACATTGTATCCCTCACTGACGTGAGAATGAAAGAGGATAGATATTTCTTTTCTAAGCGTCTGTCTGCTATGCTGAAGAAGGAAAAGAAGAAGGAGGAGGAGCGAGGGAGCGAAAGGGGAGTCAGCTAGCAAGGAAGACGACCCAGGAGGAGGAGGAAGAAGAGGAGGACCCTCACGAGGAGGAGGTGTAGTAAGAGGCGGGGGCCGGGGGTGGGGGGGGGGGAGAAGGGAGACCGTCAGGAAGAGCAGGAAAGATCATTGAACTTTTGCTTGTGATACATACCAGGTATCTTCCTACTTTTAATGGCTGTTAATTCTTGAGACGAATGAACAAGCTGTGCTTTCCGCTCGGTCGCGTCGTGATGCGGAAATATCAGGCTGTCGTTATCGCGTAAATATATATACTATAATATACGCGAAGTTTTCCTCGGGAAGTGCGTGCGGTTATTCTTGGTCTATCAGTCATTAATGCGAGAGTTATGGAGGTGTAATTGCACATCGGCGTCTCACGTTAGTGTAGTTGATCAGTATGCAATTCACGTGAGCAATTATGATAATGTATAAAGTTCCTAGCGTCCTGTAAGATGCTTCACGATGTGCTATAATATAATATATATTATATATCTATTATATAGTATTATATTATATATATATATATATATTATACATATATATATATATATACATATAATTTGCATTAATATCTACACACACACACACACACACACACACATATATATATATATATTATATTAGAATTAGAAAACCAGTATACGAAATATGAATATTCAGCAGTTGTTTACTGGTATCTTTTTTATATATATTACTAATCGCAATGCAGTGTTAGTGTCTGTTTTCGGAAAAAGAAACTGAGGACCGAGTAGTCCATTTATAGTATGTGTTGTACTGTTACGAGACGAAGGGAACGTTATAAGAGATTCTCTCTCTCTCTCTCTCTCTCTCTCTCTCTCTCTCTCTCTCTCTCTCTCCTCTCTCTCTATATATATATATATATATATATATATATATTATATATATATATATATATATATATATATATATTCATCATACGCCTTTTTCTCCTCTTGGAGGGGTGACCTCAGAGGCATGGTGCCTTCTAATTCTCAACAAGTCCCTAGGGGTGAGGCTGCTAGCCCCACGCCGTTTTCTCGACTCCCAGCTTTCTCTCTATCCCATTCACAGCTGGGTCGACTGGTGGGCTGCTAGTAACACACCTTAAAATTACGACCACAGTGCTCTTTGCGTTGACTGCTTCGTGCTCGTACCTAACCAGAAGGCTTATTAGCAAGTATACTTATGGCTGGGGTTGCAAATACAATGTCCTAATACAGAGGAGGAGTACCTAGTGAAGGGTTGTGGAGCCCACGGTGAGAGAGGAAACACTCGCTTAACGGCTGATGAGCTTATTTGCCTAAAAGCAAAGACATCCACACATTTCAGACCCGTAGGATGACGGAAAGTGAGAATTATAGTAAATTATGGCTTCATATAGAGTTTATTTGTACTCCAGTAAACTGGAATGCAAAACTTGCCCAGGGAAGGGGATGCTGAGTACAGGGAGAGAAAGAGAAAAACAGCTAAAGAAACAAAAATGTTACTTAATGATAATAAGAATAAGTGTATACACTAGTATATATATGTGTGTGTGTGTGTACTATGTATGTGTATGTGTGAGTTGTAAGTCTTATTTCATCAAAATTCTACATGGACTCTCTCTCTCTCTCTCTCTCTCTCTCTCTCTCGCTCGCTCTCTCTCTCGCTTGCTATTCCTTCTCCACCCAGGAGACTATTATCAAACCGGAGTTTGTGGGAGGGGGCAACACATTCTTTCGCTTAACATCTACTACTCCTTCTCCCCAACTCTTCTTATCCAACCCCCCCCCTCCACCCACCCTTCCCGCTTCCCCCACACCTCCAACCCCAAGACCCTGACCCGTTCTTGCTTGTTGTTTTCTACCCGCTTTTATTATTTTTTTTTTTATTTATTTATCAAGGCTTGCTGAGCATGCTTTTGCTTTTTACGCTCCATGTCTTTATATGGCTCGTACTTGTTCTCTCTCTCTCTCTCTCGTTTTTTATAACATCTTCAGATGCTTAGCTGTGAACTGCTATTATGTGTGTAAATTATATATATATATATATAATATATATATATATATATATATAATTAATATATACAGGCTTGCAAATATCCATAGAGGTGCCTTAACCCCAAGGAAAGTAATGTAAATGTTTTATTGAAATTTCTGAGGTTATAATTTTAGGAGGAAAAGAATATAGCTTTTTACGGTTCCAAAGATTTGCAAGGGATCGCAATAAAATTTTTCCTAACTCTCCAGTCCTAGTTAGACCTTTTTCAGAGTCTGCGTAGGAAGAGGTGGCCTAACTGCTACAAAAAGGACTAATTCGCTTTTGGAGGGGTGGGCACAAGGGAAGCTATACAAAGCACTTTAAACATCATGGTGATGCTCTACAGAGAGATTGACAAGGGAATCATAAAGCTTTGATTACTAAGTGAACTTCATGCAATCTATACTCTGTCTTTTTCCATCTGTCCATCCGCCTGTGGTGTTTGCGTATGGTAACACTGCGTCCCGGGCTTTAGATAGTTACATTCAACAATAATGATAATATCCTATTTCGAATATTAACGGTGTAATTAGCTTACAGTAAATTATTAAAACACTTTTCAGTTGCAAATGTACACCCAGATATCCTTTTATTTACCTAAAACTTACACATAGCGTAACTATTTAAAGCCCGGGACGCAGTGTTACCATACAAAAACACCACAGGCGGATGGACAGATGGAAAAAAACAGAGTATAGAATCTAAACAACGTCTAGATTCTAGATCTCAATTTTTAGAAGTAGACTTAACCATGGGAACTTTGTGATTACCGCAAGGCAATTTATATTTAAGCTTGTTATCTCTATAAGGCTATGCAATTAACCTGAGCACTCAGAAAGTTGGTAGAGGTTCGAGATTGAAATTAAATCTCCGTCCAAAGGAATCGAAGACTTTTGTGGGGGAAGAAAGAAACGGAGAAATTGCCACAAACTCTGTTTCTCTTAAGTGTTGAATCTGACACATTTATTAGATTATACCTCCAGGTCTCCCTCAGGATGAGGAGATGAGAGACGAGATTAGTGCAGTTCGAGACCGAGGGAGAATAGCAGAAGAAGAAGAAGAGTACTGGAGGGGATAAGGCGGTTAGACATACCTAGAATTGAATCATCACCTTTTCAGCTTAATCCCTAGTGGGGGTCGCTGTTTGTAAAGAGTCTCCTCCAACTGTGATGTCGGGTTGAAGCATAAACAAAAGCTGGAGAGAATGTATTGTATCTTGTCTTCTCTATTTTGCTCCTTTTTTTTCTTTCTTTTTCAATTTTCCTGTTATTTCTGTGGAAACAATTAGCCAGGGGCAATACGCGGCTCTGTGCATGTATAGTATGTAAACGATATATTCCTTATGTGTTAGATTTTGCCATATAACATATCTTTGCATTATGTATTTTCTCTGTCTCATTATATCGCAATTTTTCAGTTCGTTTCAAAGCGTCTGCCTCCCCCTCCCCTCCCCCTCTCCCCCCTCCCCCCACTCCCCCCGCTTTGCTTTGCTTTGCTTTTTTTTCTTTTTTTTAGCTGTCTTCGCCTCTGTATCGTTTGAGATGGCTGTCACTAAACCCATCGTGTTTGTCATTAAATGCTTTATACTTCGCTGTGGTAATTGACTTTTTTTCCTCAACTTTTTTTTTTATTAACAGCAGTCACTCATCATATTTATTCACGGCCATCCTTCACTGTCATCTTGTTCATTATTCATTGCCACTGCATAGTGACGTAATCACGAAGAGGATCTCCAGTCATGAAGCAAGGGAAATAAAATAAGATAACCATAATTGATAACTTGAGAGAGAGAGAGAGAGAGAGAGAGAGATGAAGCAAACTTACATTGGGGAAGATATACTTACCCGTCAGCAGGGCAGTGCATGATGTGGTTTTTAGATTAATTAAGTTTATATCCAGCGGATTAAAGCAAGATTTGGGCCTCTAAACGATTCATTTTGCGCTCGCCAGCTGTGATTGTTCTGTATTAAAGGCGACGACTCCTTTGTTTAACGACAAACAGGCGAATTTGAGTTAAATGATATATAGTTACGTATTATATATACATATATATATATATATATAATAATAAACCTGTATGTATGCAGGTATTAATATATATATATATATATATATAGGTATATATATATATATATATATATATATATATATATATATATATATATATATATATATATATATATATATATGTCACGTGATCAATCGTATTTTGTTTCTTTGTAGAGATTAATAGCTATGAGGTTTGCAAAAAAAAAAAAAAAAAAAAAAGAACTGAGCTTAAGTAAGACTAATGAAAAAACTTCACGGTACTCCACCTTTGTTCAAACAGTAAAGAGATTGGTAAGGCTAATATTTCCAGTCAAACTATATTCGGAGTTGCAATTTGATAATCTACCTAATTCACGTGCAGAAGCTCGTGTATTCGAATGATTTCACGTGTAAAAACTGGGTTACAGCAATTGGTGACTGGAAGAATTGAGCCATATATACGTACACTCTCTTTTGACAGTCTTCTTTCTCCATGCAAACCACTGGTGTGTTCAGTCATGCCTGAACCTTCAGCTCTTCTTCTTCGTTCATTCTCATCGTTGCTGTTTCTTGCACACAGGAAGCCGTTTAAAACGTGCTTATATGAAGGGCTAGTTTTCCTCACTTCGGAATAACAATAATTACGGCCATTTGTGCTTCAGCACCTATATTAGCAGACAGTGTTGCCTGAATCTTTTTTGATCCGTTCTTTTATGCGTATTTCCTGTGATTCCATTGTTATTCTTGGATTGCATAATTTTGATCATTCAGTACCAATTGGTTACTTGTTTTAGGGGATGGTTAGTTAAGCTTTGAGTTGGAAGGATGTCCACTTAGGATACGATACATTACAGTCAGTTGATCAAATGCTGTTTAAGAGCGGAATTAAATTAAGTAACGGAATTGAGCAAACCCATTTGTTTTCATAGCCGCTGATGGGTGACCTCGCCGACATAAAAAAAAAATAAATAAAAGTAAAAAAATAAAGTCTCATGACCGTCTGCCGGATGAACTGAAGAATATCTTGAGGAACTTGCCGTTCTCAAGTGTTAATTCAAGTTTTTAGAACCAGTTGGATTATATATAGAGTCTCGCTTTGGGTCTGGTGATTAATAACAGCTCCGAGCCCCGAGAACTTCAGTGTGTGTGATGGTTTTTTTTTATTTTTTTAAAAATTTTTAATTTTTTTTTTAAATGTACTGGGGTTTGTTCACTTTTCCCTTGGTCTGAATCAGACTTTCAGTGCCAGATTTGCTTATTCATCGAAATCCTTCTTCTCTCTCTCTCTCTCTCTCTCTCTCTCTCTCTCTCTCTCTCTCTCTCTCTCTCTCTCTCATTGTTGATGTCTCCTGTCATGACCTGGCCTTACTCAACGAAACCAGACTAACTCATGCATGCTTAGCCTGAATTTGCTCCAGGTCCACCAGTACCATTGAGTAATGCAGCTTCCCCCATTGTGCATTTAACACATTCTGTTGATTAGATATTCAGCTATAAATTTATAATTAGTTCAGCCGAAATATATGCCCAACCGAGTTTGACTTTTCAATGTGAATAATACATACGCAAATTAAGTCTGAAGTATATGTGAGTTTTTCTTTGTGTCAGATGCTTCTGTTTTGTTTCTCCTGAACTGCAGAATATACTTTATCAAAGCCCTAACGAAGGCAATCGCAATTACATAGACATGCCCTTCAGCGCGAAATGGCTGGTAAGAAGCAGAACCGAAAGTCACTTGGGATAAAAGTCCATATAGAATATAAAAATGTGTAGATGGCAAGAATTACAAGTAGTTCTTGCCGGTCAGAATATTTCCATGCCCATGATTGTATGTATACCCCGCGTGTGGTTGGGCATGTGTATCACGAAGTCTTGCCCCGGTTCGCATTTTAGAGTTGTACGTGTACACGCAACCTGTCTTGGGGAAATTCATACACGTTTAGGCCATATATATTCGTGTACGAGGGTAGACCCTTATCATAGTCTAGAGTTGTAGGGTGGCTGTTTTCATCCATCTCTGCAATTCAGACCAGGTTTTTTTTGTTTACAGGCATACTTAAGATGCCTTTGCACCTTTTATAACTAAAGAAAAAAAAAAGGAAGTTGGAGTTTATTTCAGCAAGAAGCAGGTGCTCCCAAAAAAACCTTTTCTTGCAAAACTCTTTAGTTTCGAGTAAGTTAAAAATATGTTTCTCTCTCTCTCTCTCTCTCTCTCTCTCTCTCTCTCTCTCTCTCTCTGTCTCTCTCTCTCTCTCTCTCTTTGTATACACGAGTCTTGCCTGTCATTTGTCATAGTGATTTCAAATTCATATTGGTAGTATTATGCTTTATGAACCTGTGTTTTTTTTTATGTACCTATAATGGAAATCGTCAGTTTAGCGTAGGTCATTAAAAAACAATATTCCCAAAGAAATGAGAAATTAATTTCTCCTCGATGGAAATCTAGTGTAGTGCATTGATAAAACAAAAATATTTAGAAATTGAAAACTATTATTTCAGTCTATCCAAATTCACTGATGTATCAGTTTTTTCTACAAGTGGAAATGTGCGGTTCATGGCTTCCAATATGCCTGGCAGAGAGGTAAGTGTACGGCCAAAGTACATCGTAAATCTTATTTTAATAAAACGTCAGGTGTTACTCACTATCGACAACCACATTGTCGAGGAGCATTAAGAAGGACGATTCAGCGCAAAGCTGAATAGAAAATGAATGTGTGTTATCCGCATTGTGAATTAATGCACATTTAAGGGCAATACCATAACGCCACTACTCACGATACGAGCATTGATTAATGAGTGTAAATTCTCGCAGGTCGTTTGCAGTCTACCATTGCTGTAAAGGGATTTGTTATTTATGAAGAATTCGAGTGGGTAGAGGCAAAACTGGAACCATGTCAGGTAGTAGAATGAATGCATTCATGCTTGTGTATAGTAAGGGATTTACAAATACAAATACCAAAATCCTTCTTTGAACTTGGTGATTATACAAAATTTAAACGTTGTGGGTATTGTAGTTCTAAATGTTCCACTCTGAGACTTGGGAACAGTTTTTTTTTTTTTTTTTTTTTTTTTTTTTTTTTTTTTTGCTTACGAAGTTGGTAATGCTCCCTAGGGAAACTAGGTTGCCTGAATATCACATTATTGGTTTCTGATTTTCAAGCCGAATTACTGCCAGTATGTATAGTATAGGTTCAGGCTTATGAGAGGTAACACTGCCTTCTTAAATCTGCAAAATCTAAGGCCGTCAGGGCTGCAAACTTCACGCTACCGGACCTAAGCAGATAATGTTCTCCCGAAAATCTAAAAACCCTGAGTATATCAGTTCTTCAATATAACACTTAGAAAGATAGAGTGTAGATGTTATCCTTTTTTTTTCTTTAGTTATAAGGCTTGATAGTTTTTATTTTTTTTTTATTTATTTATTATTTTTTATATATATATATATTTTTTTTAGAAGGATTGATAGGCTTCTGATCCTGCGATGGCCAGTTTTCCCTCGAAATGTCAAGATCCTCAATAGATGCTGTGCAGATACCGTGGCAACATCCGTGAAGCCATAAGTAATCAAATATATATATATATATAATAGATATCTAAATATATATATATATATATATTTATTTTATTTATTTATTATTATACTATGTATGTACACAAACACATACTCATAATAATATATTTATAGATAATTTATATATTATATTATGTATATATATATATATAAATAGATACAGATATATAATTTATATCTAATCTATATCTATATATATTATATATTAATATATAATAGATCAATTAGATTATATAATATTTATATATATCTATATATATATAATGTTTATATAAATAATATGTGTGTGGGTGTATACAACCGTTCATCTGTTGTGTGGTGTCGAGACGAGAGAGAGAGAGATAGAGAGAAAGATAAGAGAGAGAGGATAAAACATTAGGAACCCCGAAATGGAAGACTCGTGAAAAAGAGGTGAAATTGGTACTTGTAACAGAATTTTGCCCTGCAACGACCCATCATTGGAGGAGTTGAATTTTGAGCATGTCATAATCCCCGAAGAAAGGTTATTTGGGATGTGAATTACCGGAAGTTCAAAAGATCAAGTTTCGAAAAGCAATAGAACTGGAGGCTGGTCGCTCCTGCAACGACCGGGATTTCTTTTTTTTTTCTTTTTTTTATTTATTTATTTTTTTTTTTGAAAACCCGGCGAAGAAACTTGGAAAGGACGCGTATTGTTATTTTGTCGTAGGCTCAAGAAAACGTTGTAGAAGAGAAGATTTTTTTAAATGTTATATCCGCTGATGGGAATTTTTTCATGTGCCTGTAGCTATTGGATGTTTTGCCTGCATTGTAAGGAATATGATTTAGTTTATAGAATAAACTCCATTGAGTTGGTTTTATACGTATTAACAAAGTTTATTGTGGTTATAGAGAAATGGTAAGTTAATTATTATATCTTAAAAAAACATTTTACAATTCTTGATTTTCTTATACTTCCTGGTACTGAGAAGACAATACCCAATATATGAAAAGGACATTCGAATGCTTATTTTATCGGAAAATTTCAGTTATTTGAAGATATTCTTTTGAGTCTTCTGTAATTAGAGTACCACTCATCTCTAATTCAAAAACAGCTGTCAAACAATCTGTCCTTGAGAGAATTATGGCCTAGGAAGAAGAATCTAATTTCATTCGTCCACCTGGATCATGTCATTCTTCTTTAGCTACTTTAAGTTCTGTTTTTGGATTCTGTAGTTAACGCTTTCCTAAGTTTGATAGAGTGGATTTCTATTGCAAGTACCTGAAGGTGTTTTGACTCTTTTGTCATGGGTGCTGTGGTAGTGATTAATACCTCTTTTTTTTTTCTTCTTTTTTTTTTGAAGGAGGGGTCCAACACTTTTTTTTTTCTTCTTTTTTTTTATATAAGGTTGGGGTTCAACATTACTCTTCAAGGCTTGTTTTGTTTGCGGCTCAAAAAGAGGAAAGGGTTAGAGAGTATGTTATTGATCATTCGTTTAGTTTGCTTTCCTTAGCTAGAATGTATAAGTACTTGTAGATATGTTTTTTTATGTATATCAGCGTAAGTTCTCCAGTAGTGTGCAGGCTTGGTAAATGTCATTTTGTAAGACGAAATTCCTACATAACTGATTGGTATATTCTCTCTCTCTCTCTCTCTCTCTCTCTCTCTCTCTCTCTCTCTCTCTCTCTCTCTCATTTATTGTGTTTTTTATTATCGCCGTTAGTGACGCTGCAAACAACGCAAACAACGTGACAGTCGCGATCGATGTCGAGCACTGGGAGGTCAAAGACAAACTAGACAAGGGACAACCCCTATAACTTGGTCTTTTTTTGGATGAGTGAAGACAGTAAGGAACTGCTTTGAACTCTCTCTCTCTCTCTCTCTCTCTCTCTCCTCTCTGGCACGATGACCTCAGCACTATAAATAATTGCAATCGGTAGGAGAGATCGGCCCTACCTAGAGGTATTTGCATTTTGTGGCATTGTGGTGCATTCGTGTGCTTATGTCACTGTGGCTTCGAGCCATTTTGACCTCTGACCTGATTTGATCTTGGAGTGGCATTATCTTTAATAAGAAGAATGGCATGTGGTCCAAGGCAGCGGTTTTACTGAATGTTCCTTCTAGTGTTTTTTTCTATATATATGTGTGTATATATTTGTTGATATTTATTTGTTTATTTATCCACTGAGATTATCCGCAGTAGCAAAGGGCTTGAATCCGTTTGTTAATGTTCAGTGCTAAGAGAGGGATTTGGTCTCTGCCATGCGTTCAAAATGTATTGTTATATGGCAGCTGAAAGCATTGCAAGAAAGATGTTAAACCATCAGCTTCCTGCAACTTTTGTTTTCAGTGCATCGTCCCTGTGGGACTATCTCGGAGAACTAGGAATGCGCCTACCTCTGATGACCGTTACGTATTCGGGACTTTCTTCAAGGTAGTTTTGCTCACGATGATGATACCCGTGAACCCAGGAATTTAAGAACGGCCGTTTCGTTGCTGTTCTTGGGGTTGGGTCCAAATGCTGTGGGTTTCTCAGTATGAGGCTGACACTATCCTAGTTCGTATTTTCTCTATTCTGTGTATTTCTTAAAAAATTTAGTTACCCTTTATTAGACAACCTTTCTGTTGTTTATTTATATATTATATCTGATTTATTATATAGCTTCGTATATTTTTTAAAATATTTATTTCTTTGCCATAAATCCAGCGATAGTCACAATCGTTATCAACGCTCATTAACTGTACCCAGTTTCTCTCTTATCTGGCTGTGTCTTTGCGTCCTTGATGTATCTTTTTTTTCTCTTTTTCTTTCCTCGCAGGGCAGAGAGAGAGAGAGAGAGAGAGAGAGAGAGAGAGAGAGAGAGAGAGAGATAAAGCAGGTTTTTAATGACCCTGATAAAACCGGTTTTGCTGTGTATGGGGTTGAAAATTTTGCCGATCCGCGATTGTACCCAGCGATGCCAGCCAGATCGTACCCACCGTTCGGACGCTGCTGCTGCTGCTGCTGCTGCTGTTGCCTCAGCTCTGTTGTTGTTATTGTTTTCGTGTTTTTCTGTGGCTGTTGTTCTCCGCGTAGGGAGAATCTTCTCGTTAAATAGCCGTTGTTTATTTTTTTGTCCTGCCGATGATATATCATTCATTGCATTGATTCATTCCTCCCCATTATAATATGCAGGTCTCGAAGTCGGTGTTATGAATGACTTCTGCGTTGTAGAGGGACCTGGTTCTTTCACTTTCACCACCTCCTTCCTTGCTTTTGGGTCTACTTGTGGTGGTGGTGGTCCTCCTCCTCCTCCTCCTCACACCGTCGCGTAGTAATGTCGCAACTTTCTTTTCCTGGACCTCCTCCATTTCTTTCACCTAAACGCTTTCTCTTCTTTTATCCCTGTTATTTTAGACGCCGTCGAACGCGTAAGTGTAACTAATCTTGCTGCCTTCTTTGGTTTGGTTATTTCCAAAGGAAATTCATTCGAAGCCTTTTCATTCTCGGTACTTTTTTTTATTAGATAAAACTGTTGGTACCTGTAATTTCACTTTTTTTTTCTTTTCGTAATCATTCAAATTCCACAGCTTCCACCACATTGGCATTCAAGTCCTCCGACGTTCCACGGTCATCTCTTCATCCCCATCTTGGTGAATTATTTTCAAGCATTCCGTCTTCTTCGCTTGTTTACGTGAATTACCTTATGAAGAGTTATATATATATATATATATATATATATATATATATATATATATATATATATTATATATATATATAGTATATATATATATATATATATATATATATATATATATATATATATATATATATATATATATATATATACTATATATGATAACGAGAGTGCAAGTTTAATTTGCAGTGCAACAGCTTACGATGATAGAAAAAAAAATCGCCACTGATTTATATTGCTACAAAAGACGTAAGACTGGAGGTGATAACACGCTGAGTGCTCTCTCTCTCTCTCTCTCTCTCTCTCTCTCTCTCTCCTCTCTCTCCTCTCCTCCTCTCTCCTCCTCTCTGTCTCTCTCTCTCAGGCCGACGAAGATGAATGCGGAAAACAGAAGAGAAAGAGAGGAAGAGGAGGACGAGCGAAAGATTTAAAACAGAATGAAGAAAGACGGTAATATATAACGTCTCTTTTGGACCAGTGCATCCCACACTCCAAGCCCGGACTGATAACTGTTGTAGAAAAGAACAACGCCTTAGCGGCTCTCAAGAGTTCCCTTCTGACAGAAAGCAACCAACTATACAGATTCAATTACATATATATATATATATATATCTATATATATAGTATATATATATTTATATATAAATTGAATATTCAAGGGGAGTCCAACACTGTAGAATATATTTTTGCCAATTATGGAAGATGGCCGGTCCATCGAACTACGTTCTTGTCTATCCGCCTGCTCTTTTTTTCTCTCTCTCTCTTTCTCTCTCTTCTCTTTCTATTCTTTTCTTCTTCCTCTTCTTCTCTTCTTCTTTTGCCCCTCCCCACTTCTCAGGTTACATGTTCATCCATATTCTCATCACCGTCCTCATCTTCTGTCCTCCTCCTCCTCCTCCTCCTCCTCCTCCTCTATCCGTCGGTCCTCGCTACTGCAATTCCAGTTCTCCCTTTCTTATCGGGGTTCATCGTCTTCGCCTCTCTCTCTCTCTCTCTCTCTCTCTCTCTCTCTCTCTCTCTCTCTCTCATGTATACTTCATGAAGTGCATCATTCGAGAGTTTGTTATTTACTCTTTCGAGCACTTTATTATTCACTTTTTTTTTTTTTTTTGTCCAAATTGTGCTTACTATTTCATGCCTTACCCTTCTTCAACCTCCTTTCACCTTAGTTTCTGTCTCCCTTTTCTTTTCCTTTCCGTTCTCCTTCTCCCGTCCTGTGTCCTTTGCTATGCTTTCAGTCCTCTTTCGTTATTTTCATCCAGGCTGTATATCATTCTCTTATCTCTTAGCGTCACTCACCTGCATCCCCTGGTTTAGTCGTTTTATATATGTATATACATTAATATACACATGCATGATATATATATATATTATATATATTTCCTTCCTTTCCTATGCCCGTCTTTTTCTTATCCTTTTAATAAAACCTTTTTTAATCGCTTATATCTTTTACGTCTCTTATTTTCCATTCGTATCTGGAGAGTCAGTCAGTCACAACACTTTTTTTTTGGGGGGGGCACAGATTATTATTTTGTTGTCATCCATATATCTTGGATCCGCTTTCCTCGTGTTAATTTCCTTGTCCATTATCCAAATCGCTTCCAGTTTATTCCCCTTAACCGCCCCCTTTTTTTTTTTTACTTTCGTTATTTTCGGTTTGCATCCAGTTATTTCGTTGTCATTAGGATCCTCCATATTTTTTTTTTCTGCGCATCATTCCTATTCAATCGCGTGTAAGATTTTCCCCCCCCCCCCCCCCCACCCCTCCCACTCCCGCATGACCCAGGTCTGGAGAATCTAGCTAGACCTCGCGTATAACAGCGGCGTAGTCTAACCACAAACCTTTTAGAACGTAACTCAGAAGTCGAAAATGATCTTTTAATATAAACGAGCCTCCGAAACCTCCTCCTCCATTTGCGAGATGGGGGGGCCGGGGGGGGGGGGGGGGGAGGACTGGTTTTGCATGACATTCCTGCGGCTCTCATCAAAGGATTTGGAAAAAGGAAGAGGTTAGAGAGAGAGATTGACTCATTTTCCCGCTACGGAATTTCGCTTGTTTACTGGTTCTCTCTCTCTCTCTCTCTCTCTCTCTCTCTCTCTCTCTCTCTCTCTCTCTGTTGACGCCCGTTTGAAACTGCGGCTCTGAAATAATTAGCGCTGTGTTTTTCGGTATCCTTCTTGGCGTCCTCGTTATTTCGTAAATCTTGACACTTCATTCTTCCATTTTTTTTTTCAATTTTTTTTTAATGAATCGCTTCACGAAATCCCTCCATGAAAACCTACTATTTACAAAATTTGCACATTATAGAATATCATATTTGTTAGTCCTCTTAGGGGGGTTAGTGTCGTCAGTGTACCTCATTCGGTGCAGTGTAGGCATTACTTAAGGTCCTTTGCAGCGTCCCTTCGGCCCCTAGCTGCAACTACTTTCATTCCTTTTACTGTTCCTCCGTTCGTATTCTCTCTCTTTCATCTTACTGTCCACCCTCTCCTAACAGTTGTTTCATAGTGCAACTGCTTTGAGGTTTTCATCCTGTAGCACCTTTCAAACCTTTTACTGGCAATTTCCGTTTCAGTACTGAATGGCCTTAGTTGTCCCAGTGCTTGGCATAATGCCTGAAATCTGTTTAGATCAAATCACATTTCTTAGTATCATTTCCTGATGGCTTTTGCGACCTCTATTATTTTCCTTATAAAGTTTCCTTTTCCTTTATTTTGCGAAGAAACGGGTTTTCATATTCGTATCAGTCAACATGTGCAATTATTTTGTTTTCTTTTATATTGGACTCAGAATATCGTTTTCAATTTTGTTTTTTCATTCGTGTACGAATTGTTTGTTTGACACACAATGCATCTTGTTGAACAAGTCATTTATTGTGTTCCAGTATGCTCTAGAGGAAATTTTCTTTAGCAAAAAGATTCTTATTGTGTAAATAAGCTTTATTATAATAGTATTTTGATCGTTTTTTTTTATTTACAGTAATATTTTCTCATCGTAAAGAGATACTTTCAGTGTCTGTCGTTAAGCTTCTATTTAGAAATATTGTCTCTACAACCCTACCGTCTGTGTCAGTAATTACTAGAAGTAGGTATTATCCCACTTGGGTCAAGATCAGCAATGTGTAGAGTTTATGTGCTAGAAGTTTTTTTTCCAAAGTTAATGAATGAATTACGAATTACGTTCATTATTATCACACCATTAAATGCCCTATCCGCCAAGAATGTACGAATTACATTCATTTTTTAACACCATTAAATGCCATATCCACCAAAAATTAATTACGAATTACATTCATTATTTTATCACCATTAAATGCTATATTCGCCAAGAATCTCTTCAGTGCATTTTATACCTTAAATAACGGAAACCAGGTACCTATGCCATTGCATAGAAATAAAATAAACAAATAAATAAGTGTCCTTTATATGAGTAGGGTTTGAATTCTTATAAATACCCGTATTATTCCAGCATTACGTACTTTTTTGGTAAAAGGTTTTTCTCTGCATTTGTAGAATTTAATATCACACGCGTTGTACATAATATGTGGTGGGAAGAATAACCCAACTTGGACACGTGAATTCAAAGGTCAAAGTTACAGGGAATTAATTTTGGAAGTAGACCGCTGTTCCAAAGTTCTGCAATGCATATTTTTTCTCCTTCTTTTTAACTGCGACTACGACTGTTTACCTGGAAATTTTCTTGTACATGTTTTAGTTTATTTCTGTTTTTCATTTTTTTTATTAGGAAATTTTCTTGTACATGTTTTAGTTTATTTCTGTTTTTCATTTTTTTTATTATCATTCTTCTTTTGCACAGTCGCTGACACATTTTTCCATACTCTTGTAGCACGGGTTTGGAGAATAAATTTCGATGTACAGTTAGTGTCATTTATATATAAGGTACAAACACACTTATATATTTGTGTGTATATATATATGTGTGTGTTTTTATATATGTATACATGTATTTATGTACATGCATACATACAGCAAAAGAATTGCTTAACTATATATATATATATATATATATATATATATATATATATATATATATATATATATATATATATATATATCTATATAGCGCAGCTCAACAAGTCTTTTGGGATGAGGTTGCTAGCATCTTCTGCTGTGGTCAATATAAAGGGTGTGCAGGCTAATAATTTCATCTCATCTCCAAAGACTTTCTGAGAAGCAGGAAGATTGACCCATTCTGGCCCCACCTCTACAAAAAGGGAGAAAAGACCTCTACAAAAAGGAAAAAAGACCTCGGAAAAAAAAAAACCTCTACAAAAAGGGAAAAAAAGACCTCTACAAAAAGGGAAAAAAATACCTCGGGAAAAAAAAACAAGGGCTCACAAAAGGGAAAAAATAACTACAAAAAGGGAAAAAGACCTCTACAAAAAGGGAAAAAAGGACCAAACAAAAAGGGAAAAAACTTTGTACAAAAAGGGAAAAAAGACCTCTACAAAAAGGAAAAAAAAAAGACCTACAAAAAGGGAAAAAAGACCTCTACAAAAAGGGAAAAAAGACCTCTACGAAAAAGGAATAAAAAAGACCTCTACAAAAGGACTAGGGAAAAAAAGACCTCTACAAAAAGGAAAAAAGCCCTTACAAAAAGAAAAAAAAAAAGACCTTTCATAAAAAGGGAAAAAAGACCTCTACAAAAAGGGGAAAAAGACTTATACAAAAAGGGAAAAAAACTGTACAAAAAGGGAAAAAAAAGACCTCTACAAAAAGGGAAAAAACTCTACAAAAAGGGAAAAAAGACCTCTACAAAAAGGGAAAAAAGACCTCTACAAAAAGGGAAAAAAGACCTCTACAAAAAGGGAAAAAAAGAGGCCTTTACAAAAAAAGAAAAAAAAAAAGACCTTTACAGTAAGGGAAAAAAAGACCTCTACAAAAAGGGAAAAAAGACCTAAAGACCTCTACAAAAAGGGAAAACTAGATAAATCTAAATTAGAGTTAGTTAAAGGTGTCTTAGCTAAATATATAATAGATAGATAGATGGTTAGGTAGTGAGGTAGGTATGTGTGAGTGTATGTATGTTTTTTGTTTACATATGCTAATCGAAGGTGTCTTAGTTAAATAAATAATAGATAGGTAGATGGATAGATAGTAAGGTAGGAATGTGTGAGTGTATATATGTTTTTATATATTTTTTTTTTATATTGCTGAGCGTTCTAAATTTGACATTCGATGGTTTTTAGTGAAGCAGTTGAGTAGAACTTCCTTGAGTAGTTCATGCTAAACTTTCACAGTACCTGTGAAGCTTTCTGTAGACTTATCATCATAATATTGGACCCTGAGCCAGAAACGAGATTATATCCACGTAAAACTGATCGGCCTTGTGCGTAACCCTTGACGGGGACGGCGGTACATCTATCTATACATTAGGGCAACTAGTTTAATGGATGCGAAGTGTGGTCAGACAAAATGTGGGCGAGTTTTACAGCTGGAAATCCAGATTCATTAGCGAAAGAAAGAAATTATGTTGACGTACACGAAGTTTTCTCTAGATTCTTTCCGATATTGAAGTATGGCGAATAAAAAAAGAATAAATAATTGCTCCTGTAAAACTGACACTTCACTTTGTCCGCTTTTTTTTTTTTAACGAATTTAAAATGTCGCTCACTCGCTTTAAAAAAATGTCCTTAATATCAAAGGTGGAAACGCGAATAGATAAACAAGCACTATGCATCCGTGCTCTGTATTTCTCGCCATTTGCGGGTCAAAAATGATGCGTTTTGCTGCGCGAGATCAACAGGATATCACTTACTTTTCCCAGTTGTCTCCCCCAAAAACTCTCAGAGAAATGCTTAAAATTCAGTCTCTCCCCCCCCCCCCCTCTCTCTCCCCCACCACCTGCGTTTTTTTACGTGTTGCGTTCAACCTAAAAGCGTCAGCGAGGGACGCGTTCAGCAGCAGCTCACTGTAAGACGACTCGTAACACACGCAGCATAAAATAGTCGGAATGACTAAATAATTCAGGGGGTAAACCTCTGATTTATATGAGGAGGAGGTTCAGAACGGTTGGATTTCCGGAGGAAAAGCCGACAAGAATCACTGCCATTTTCATTCCTTAAGTACCTAATCAGTATGAACCCTATATATATATATGTGTGTGTGTGTGTGTGTGTGTGTGTGCGTGTGCTCGCGCGCGCATAGTCCTAGGCTCCGTAAGTGGGTACGAGCTTGTCATACGTTCACCATTGGGTTTTTAGGGAAGTTCAGTGCCAATGCCGAATATTTGTGTTGTACTCTGCTGTTGATGCCCGTGGAAATAACAGAGAGCATAAAGCAACGCTATCTGAATGTTTTAAGAGGCAGTAATTTAATTTATGGTCGTATCCATAAGGTATTGTTATTTTTTAGGTTTTTCTTCTTTTGTGACATTTCTATATCACCATATGCCTGGACCTTGAAGAAGTATACACTTTATCTCAATTGAAATAAAATAACCGTTGTTTTTTTCCCTAAGGTTGGGTATGCAATATCTCGAGTATGTCCCGCTGTGTCCAGATCTCTAGTATTTGAAACATAATATTACTTGATTTTGTGTATTATAGTGCATCTGTCACGACACTCCAACACTTACTGGGCAAATGATAGCCTGTTATCTTGTTTTTCTAAACGTCGCTCTTGTCTGAGGTGTCCTTTTTATTGTATAGTGTTTAATCCCTGTGGTTTTCTGTTACCTTTTTGAAGTTATTCTCATCTTTTACCGATTATTTTAACGACTTATTTTTTTCTTTTTATAGTCTGCGAAATGCCCATATTCTTTATCTCTTGGGGCGTTAGTTATCTTGATATATAGGGTCTTAGTTCTCATTTTATCAACTGTGAAATCTATAATTTCCCAATGATAGTTTCTACAACTTGTAACTTTGTTCTGTCGGAAAATTCCATGGCGAAGCGTTCATCTTTTGCCTGCATTGTACATTATGTTGGAATTTCGCAAATCGCTGACATATGTTTTGCATTTGTTCAGTAGTTTTTACACTAGCGTCAGTTGATTTTAAAACTGAATTATTCTTCCTTTTAAGTTTTAAAGTATTTTTTTCTATTTTTTCATTCATCACCATGAACTTTTTAGCGGTCGTCTCGCCAACGTGCTGTTTTAGTCACTGTTCTTTTAAAACCTTTGTTAAAATAGATGAGGTTCCATAATAGGATAAGCATATTAACGGTTAAGAAGGTTCATGACACGATGAGAACTTACAGCGCCTGGATTCTTTTGAGTTATATATAATTCTATGCCGTCTAAATTAATTAAAATTCAATTTCTAGAAAATGATGTGACTTGTTTCCTGGAATATATTCTTCCACTACGATTCATTCCATTGCGTATCCCGACAAGCAGAACTAAGCTAAAACTGCTGGCAAGTGTATGAACATCTCACATACGTCATAATGTCTATGATTATAAGCTGCCGTATGTATCGTCAAAGCGCCTCAGTGGCTTTGTCGGTATGGTGTTGGCCTGCCACCTCGGTGGCTGCGAGTTGGATTATCGGGCATTCCACTGAGGAGTGTGAGATGTGTATTTCTGGTGATAGAAGTTCACTCTCGACGTGGTTTGGAAGTCACGTAAAGCCGTTAGTCCCGTTGCTGAATAACCACTGGTTCCATGTAACGTAAAAACACCATTCAGACGAACAAACGTATGTATCGTCATTAGTGGCTTTTCATTGTCCGGAAATCACGTAGTTTTCCAGGTTTTCCTGCAATGATGAAGAAATATAACCAGAACAAACAGGGTTTTTAAAATGTGTGCTTCTTCTAGGTGCGGTATGATCATCTTCATCCTTCGCGCTTCCCAACGGAGACAGAAGCGTCGATAAAAATAGATTTCAACCTAGTATAGATAAAAATGGCATACTTACTAAATTCTCTCGCATAAATATTTACAGAATAGTGCCTCATAAAGGGGACAAGTAGTAGTATATTAGTAGCGTGTATCGGTATTTACTGATGCCGATACGTACACCCTTTTATCTACTTTAGTTAGGCAACGCCAAGGCCTGACCAGTCACTTCCTGACTGGGAGATGAGCCGCGTGCTTCTCATGACGATCATTGAAATGCAATATTCTCCTCCGATAGAAAAATTGCAGGTTCGCGAAGGAATTTTGCCTGGGAGACGCCGTCAACAATACTGCTATGTAAGGGAGAGACACATTCGTGTCGGCTGTGCATCTGTGGCTTTTCCTGTCCAGCAAGACGACCAGGAATAACATTCCATTCTGCTCATGACTTCATGTAAATCTAGTAAACGATGACAAGTCTGATTTATGGATTGGATGCATTGATATTTCGGTTTTATTAAAAGATCAGCAGATACATCATACATACCTTTTATATATCTATTTTATTATATAATATATATATATATATATATAGTATATAATAAATAGATATATCTATATATATATATATATATATATTATATATTTATTTCTATTAATATATATAATATATATATCTATATATATAATAAAATTAATCTATAGTATATATATATAATATATATATGATAGAAGATATATATATTATATAGATGAACTAAATTGATCACGAAGTATATAAAACGTGATGCTATGTATAAATAAAGTTTTTTTTTGCCACGAAGGAAAAAATGAAAAAGCGAGATAGCCGAGTACTTTCGGTCCTATTCGGACCTCCCTCAGTAAAGGGTCCGAATAGGACCGAAAGTACTCGGCTATCTCGCTTTTTCATTTTTTCCTTCGTGGCAAAAAAACCTTTATTTATTTATTTATATATATATATATATATATATATATATATATATATATATATATATACAATATGTATATATATATATATATATATATATATATATATTATATATATATATATATATATATATTATTGTGTATATGGAAATTATACATAATAGTATATATAAATTTTTGTATTATATGCATATAAATGTACATATAAATTTTGTATTATATGCATCGTTTTTGCATCCATATTATAACACAAAGGATCTCGTGTATAATGTTTTCTCGATATGCCTGTTCAATTGTAAAATGAAATTTTGAATAGTGGCCACAGAATAAACAAAGCAAAAAGCATACACAAGCAAAAAAATAGCGGTGTAAGTAGTTAACATGTAAAAGGCAAAAGAGCAATTTAACGGTTACTACTCAAATTTGAACTAAGTCCTCTAGGGTCAGCATCGGTACCCACATGAGGATTCTTCTCCAAATCAACCCATCCTGGCCTGTGAATGAGAGAGAAAGGAAATCGCTGGAGTATTTGTTGGTTTGGAGACAACATCAACCCGCCTCGACTCCGGTAGTTAAGTAGCGCTTTTGACAACACGTAGCATTTTACATAATCATATCCCTTACCGTGATTCTATACATATATCGAGCTACAATGTCCTTTTAATATCTAAGTCGCTCTACCTCGGAATTAATATATTTTCATAGATGCTTAACCGAAGGGGGAATTTTTCCTCGATAATAGATTTACTGTACTTGGGCGCGAACGCAGGTACTTATAAATCCGGAACGTCAGTGGAAGCTATACCACTCAACCACCGCGAGAGGCTTAAAGGTTAAGCCGTCTCTCACCTCAAATACTTTCCTCGGCTAAGTATTTGTTGGTTTTGGAGACCAGTCAACCCGCCTCGACTCCGGTAGTTTAAGTAGCGCTTTTGACAACACGTAGCTTTACATAAGTCATCACATTACCTGATTCATATACATATATCGAGCTACAATGTCCTTAATATCTAATTCGCTCTACCTCGAATTAATATATTTTCATATATGCTTAACCGAAGGGGGAATTTGTCCTCGATAAGGGGAGATTTACCTGTACTGGGCGCAAGAACGCAGGACAGTAAAATCCTTCCAGGAACGGCAGTGGGAAAGTATACCAATTCAACCACCGCGAGAGGCTAAAGGTTAATTGCCGTTCTCAACCTCAAATACTTTGGGTCGCGCAACTGAAGTATTTGGTTGGTTTGGGGAACCACAATCCAAACCCGGCCTCTGGAGTCGGTAGTTAAGTAGCGCTTTTTACAAACAAGTAGAATTTACATAAGTCATACCACATTACCGTGATTCATATAAATATAGCGGCTACAATGTCCTTTAATATCTAATTGCTCTACCTCGGGAATAATATATTTTCATATATGCTTAAACCGAAAGGGGAAATTTTTCCTCGATAATAGATTTACCCTGTACTTGGGGCGCGAAAGCAGGTACATAATAAATCCAGGAACGTCGGTGGAAGCTATACCATCAAACCACCGCCGAGAGGCTTAAAGGTTAATGCCGTCTTCACCTCAAATACTTTCTCGCGCTGAAGTATTTGTTGGTTGGAGACAACATCAACCCGCCTCGACTCCCGGTAGTTAAGTAGTGCTTTTGACAACACGTAGCATTTACATAAGTCATATCACATTACCGTGATTCATATACATATATCGAGCTACAATGTCCTTTTAATATCTAATTCGCCTCTAAACCTCGGAATTAATATATTTTCATATATGCTTAACCGAAGGGGAATTTTTCCTCGATAATAGATTTACCTGTACTTGGCGGGCGAACGCAGGTACATTATAAATCCAGGAACGTCAGTGGAAGCTATACCACTCAAACCACCGCGAGAGGCTTAAAGGTTAATGCCGCTCTCACCTCAAACCCAAAATACTTTCTCGCGCTGAAGTATTTGTTGGTTTTGGAGACAACATCAACCCGCCTCGGACTACCGGTAGTTAAGTATCGCTTTTGACAACACGTAGCATTTACATAAGTCATATCACATTACCGTGATTCATATACTTATATCGAGCTACAATGTCCTTTAATATCTAATTCGCTCTACCTCGGAATTAATATATTTTTCATATATGCTTAACCGAAGGGGAATTTTTTTCCTCGATAATAGATTTACCTGACCCTACTTGGGCGCGAACGCAGGTACATATAAATCCCAGGACGTCAGTGGAAGCTATACCACTCACCACGCGAGAGGCTTAAAGGTTAATGCCGTCTCTCACCTCAAATACTTTCTCGCGCTGAAGTATTTTTGTTTTTGGTTTTGGAGACAGCATCAAACCCCGCCTCGACTTCCGGTAGTTTAGTACGCTTTTGACAACACGTAGCATTTACATAAGTCATATCACATTTACCGTGATTCATACATTATATCGAGCTACAATGGTCCTTTAATATCTAATTCGCTCTACCTCGAATTAAATATATTTTTCATATATGCTTAACCGAAGGGGAATTTTTCCCTCGATAATAGATTTACCTGTACTTGGGCGCGAACGCAGGTACATTATAAATCCAGGAACGTCATTGGAAGCCCTCTCGCGGTGGTTTGAGTGGTATAGCTTCCACTGACGTTCCTGGATTTA
>NC_061106.1:37897593-37907593 GCF_015104395.2 Macrobrachium nipponense
GGTGTTAGCCATTTGCAATTCAACGTCTCTGGGGCAATTTCGCCTCTGAAATATTCTTGGAGGGCCTTGGCTGCTATTATGCTTTTAGCTGTGCTGCCTGCCCACGCCTTGGCCAAAACAGTGTTTTCATTAAAAAAAAAAAAAAAAAAAAAAAAAAAAAAAAAACCTTAGCTGAAGCCTTGTCCTATATGTACATATATTCACACACACACACACACATATATATAATAATTTGTTTCTGTTTGATTGGTCAGCCTATGATCTACCATTAACAGGTTTCAACAAAAAAAAAAAATAAATTAATGAAAATTATTGATAATGGGATCTGGAAATAAGTCTGGCAGGGGCAGAGGTAAACCAACGGGGAAAAAGGACTTCAACCAAAACTGCAGAATAAACCTTTAAAAACTACTTTTATTAAGCCTAAATTAATTCACGATATATACAAGTGAGTCAGGTGTGGTCCAAAATTAATTAAATTACCAAAATAAATTAAGTAGCAAGAGTCAATAACAGATGCAGCATAAATAAAGGTTACATTAGTAAACCATCATAATGAACAGTAAACATTGCAGTTAAACAATTGTTAAATACTTTAATTACAACAACAACAAAATCACGATAGCATAAAGAAATGCACCCACAGCTTCAATAACTATAATGGGTACAACAACCTTATACATTACACACATGGAAACCTTTAAGCAGCGTAAATACTACAATACAGAAATTGTTGAACAGCATAAATGCAAATCTTTAAATACTTTAATGCATAAATATCAATAGCCAAGCGGTATATAAACAAACTCAAGCAGCACAAATACCAAATTACTTGTACAAAATGACAAGGTAACAATACATTATCTGGAGAATTACATTTAACATACCCTCGTGCAGTACAAAAAAACACCACGACAATCTACACAGATGTCAAGACCACGAAGGGTCCAAGAGGACAAACACCATTGAACATTGCACGATCATCGAAATACCCGCCCTATGACGGCCAACAGGAAACATCTCCAAAAACAAACAGATGATCGCCAGAGTCAAGGCAACAGCAAGTCTGCTGTAAAACAGGAAACAAACACCGTTCCTCGGATGGACAAGTTCAGCCATAAAAAACCATCCTCGAACTGCAGAGGGCCACAGGTAGCGAAATACCTTCAGTTCCAACATTCTCCAACTCTAAGCTGCTATGCTGTCGAGATCTGTACTCGCTGCTATCCAAACCTGACTAAGTTAAATCACAATGCAAGGAGCAAAAGTCACCTCTTACAAAGAAAAACAAGCACTACTGGGTAAGGAGGGCACCTTCAACAAGGGAACGACGACAGAACGGTTGTTCCCAACAAATAACGAGCACTGAACCTTACAATATATATATATATATATATATATATATATATATATAAATATATAACTTATATGTGTGTGTGTATATATACGTATATATATATATATATATAGAATTGGAATGTTTGTGTGTGTAAGTGTGTATGATTTATTAATATCTTCATTTCCTTTTTTCCGGCATCGATTTATTTTCTGGCGTCACCTAGGGTTGAAATAAACTGTCGGGTATTATAGAAGGGCGGTTGTGTTCGCGCGCAGCTGGTAAAAGCACTCTGAAGGTAGGTATTATTTCAGGTAAGTCCTTTTAAGGACTCTTAATTAGCAAGTAATTGCGAGCTGTGTATTTTTTCTATTAAAAAGAAAGAAGGAAACGAAATGACCCAGTCTCAATTGTCGGGAAAAAAAAATAATTAAATTTAATACGTGAAAACAGAGAAATGCAATCTCTTCGAAAACTTGTCGGAAATAACTTCTGCTCAATTGTCTATTATTTACTTAAAACCAGATTTTACCGTTATTATTTTTATTCTTTAAGTTAATTTTACTAGTATATTTTTTTTATTGATTCATCCTTCCATCCTTGTTACTATCATTTAGTATTTTCAAGGAACGTGAGTCCCAGCGTATAATTAGTCTCTCCTTCAAAAGGGATTTTTTTTTAACTTCCTCACAAGCAAACTTTAAAAAGAGTTGGAATTTTATGAATGGACTGGTAGATGAATGTTCAGAGAGAGAGAGAGAGAGAGAGAGAGAGAGAGAGAGAGATCCCCTGACTGTGAGTCGTGTGTCCAAGTCTCCTATTTCTGTACGAGAAGAAACCAGAATCTTCTGAAGGCGTCTTCTTTATCAAAGCATATTTTCGGGATGGTAGCAATGGAGACGCGGAGGGAGGGCATAGACGCATAAAAGCAAGCAAGGCCACCAAGACTCTACCCCGTTGGCAGTAGCAGCTTCAGGGTATGGTCAGATTAAAAGCATTACGTTTGTATGTTTGTGTTTTTAGAACTCGAAATGAGAAGAGGGGAAATTTCAAACGTCATTCATTTATGCCTTTATAACACTGTTATAAAAATAGTGGTATATATTACTCTTGGCTCATAGCTCTGCTGTCTCAAACATTTGTTACTCTTGTATGTTTTGTGTTCTCAGTGTTTGGCCATTTTGCATGAGTTACAAAATGAAATTGAATATATTTAAAAATTTCCATCATTTGTAATTACCCCCATTAAATTTCTTCGCAAATTCTCTCTCTCTCTCTCTCTCTCTCTCTCTCTCTCTCCTCTCACAGAAATTTAACGTCTGTACAGTTGCACAGCTCTGTCTATCCAAGACCGTAAGATGGTTGTTTTATAATGAGCATGATATTGCATTTTCTCTAACCTACTTACGCTGTAAGCATTCCTATACACACAGACACACACACATACATAAGTGTGTGTGTGTGTGTGTGTAAAACGCCTAAATGTTTGTACAATATAATTTAGCTATACCTCTCTCTTTAATGTAACCAGTTGGACCGCCAGTTAATTGAAGTGTGTGTGTGTTTGTGTGTGTGTGTGTGTGTAAAAACGCCTAAATGATTCTACAATATAATTCAGATGTATCTCTCTCTTTCATGTAACCAGTTGGACCGCCAATTTATTGCCGTCATCGAATTTGGGTCTAAATGAGCAGAAGCAGAAGAAGACGCAAAGAAATTCAGCCCAAAAATCAACCTCCAAAAATCAACCTCCAATGGAAGATGGTGGGGACTGGTTGGGTCTTCAAGGCTCCCAAATATACATTGTGTCAGCTGGAGTCTTAGAGTCTCAGTTAGGGTCTTAATATGGTCAGGAAAACTTCATGAAATCGTGTCATTTATCATCCAGTAGAGTCTTACACGGCAGAGAGGAGTGTGGTGTCTCAACTTAAGAGAGCAGTGTCCAAAATATTTCCTGTAAAAAGTTAGACTAGGTTCACGTACGGCTTAGCCTCTGGACCAAAGTCGTTTGCCTTGTCCTACTCAAGACAGCGTGTAATGCTGTACGAAACTCTCAGCCGTAGCAAAGGAAAAATTTCAGCCACCGCTCGGTTGTGGCCTGTGTTGTCAGGTGCCAGACGCTTGATCATGGATAACTTTAACCGTAAATAAAATAAAAACTACTGGTTTTTCAGGTCTGAGGGCGGACGGACCGACAAAAAATCCAGCTCAAAAATTTTCCTTTTACAGAAAACTAAAAGGGAAGAAAACCGGTTATTTCAAACATCAATGCAATATGTCAGGAGGAGACAAAGGAAGTGTAAAGTTTAGATCATAGATACATGTATATAGAGAGGAAAGATTGGACAGACAAGCGACGATCGCGTGCACGTTAGGAGCCATTGTTATGCGATAACTGTCAGAGATGACATCGTTATCAACTGCGAAGACCAGCGGCAAAAAAAGCCACTTCTGGTAGCCAATGCTGTGTCAATTACAAGAACAAGTTCACAAAAGAACAGGGGATCACATTTCACAAATAAGAGACCTATTATCATTCATGAGAATCTTTATAACTGTTGAAATAACCTCAAGTCCTGCTTTTATATCTAATAAAATACGTAATGAATGTTGTAGTAAGCTTTTTATTTGTAAAACATTATTCCAAATGACGAATTGTATAGAATAAAAGTTTCTTCATTGTGCTGAAATCCCCTTGAAAAGTCATTGGCATGTAGGGTTACCATCAGTCCATACAATCATGGTTATGCGTGACGATGTTTCTTACTACTTGTACTACAACAATATACATAGGCTAGTATCATGAGGCCTAGATCCAGGCCTGCTGCAGTTTTTAGCGTTAATTGAATGTTATGGTAGTGTTACGGTAAAATACCGAATGGCCGGCCTCTACCGTAGCGTGACCCCCTTCCCGAAAACGTACTTTAACACGACCTGTAATCCAGGATAGACATTTGTCAAGAGCTAGCGTCCGTCGAAACAATACTTCAAGACCTCTAATTTCCTCCCGAAGTAAGAGTTTTCTCTCCAGTCACAAATTAATGCCGTAATTTCCGATTTTCGTGAAGGTGGTCGTGCTACGGTAGAGGTGGCCGCCAGGTGGCCATTCGGTATTTTATACACTGTTTAGTAGGTGTTATCAATAAGTTGTTCTCTAGAGTAAAAACAGGACTGTAAATTTATAGTGGAAAGAAAGGCACATAACGTCGACAAATTGGTCAACTATATTGCTCAAGTGTATACAAACTAGTACAGCAGACAGAATTGAAATTTTTATTTCTACATGTAGTACACATTGTCATTGGCAAATGCTGCAAAGATAACTTACCATTCATTAAATTCATAATGTAGTCGCCATACCTACAAAACTTTATGGCTTAACCGTAGAAGAATTACACCACCAAAATTAAATATTTTTACTTCTGCATACAGTACATATTGTACTATATAGTAAATGGTGTATAAATCATTTTTGACAGTCTTGGCGGAGATCCGAGAAAACACGTTTTAAAGAGCACAAGGTTTTCTCATGAAGATTGTATGGCATAGCAATGGCGCTGTATGGCATAGCAATGGCGCCACTCAGTACACGTCAAAGAGTGCTTTGGCTGTTATACGGTGGCCAATCTCTCCTCTCTATATCTTCGGTTTAGATATTTGAATTTCATAGAAAAAAACATTAATCAGTAAAGTGACCCGCCTTAGGGGAGCTATTTTAGCGGTATAGATTTATATACTTTGACAGCTGAGAAGCTGCTTGTCTGACTTCATTATAACCGATGTAGATTGCAGATGAGAAACAATATTCTTTCTATAAAAGAAGATCCTTATTGATTGATGAAATTGATTTTAGATTTTTATCAGTTTTTAGTAAATTGTAAGCCATACTCCGGAAATGCTAACAATTTCCATTATACTTTTCAACTTTTTTAGAGGTAAAGCATCGAGAATTTCCAATTTTTTGTATCGAAATTTAATATTTTCTTAATTATAAGAATATTTAATATAAGTTTATTATTTCTTTTTGGACAATGCATAGCGTAATGAATTCCTCAGATTTTAAGCAAGAATAAAAGTGACTGTTTTTTTTCGTTTTTAAATAGTTTAATCCATTATCAGGCAACTTTGAAGTTTTTTTCAAATTCTTTGTACTACAGTATAATTCATTCACCGGACATGGAAACACACCATCCATATATTTATTAATTGTTTTTATGATCAGATTGTTTAACCTTTCCAATGCGGACGATATTCTTTATATTTTTCATTTGTAATGTTTTTACGGCAAAGATAATGCATATTTTATTAAGCCGAAAGTTCTCGCTGTGAATAGTGCTTAAGAATATTAGTATTGGAATGGCACAATTTTTTACAAGATCGTATTTATCTAGCAAACATAACATATCTATCTATATACCTATCTATCCTTTAAATATTATATATATATATAGACACAAAGTATATGTATGAGTTGTTGATACTTTAAACGTGTTGGGGGCTTTAAATTGGGGTCGGAATAGTTGTGCTATATATACTATATGTGTGTGTATGTATATGTATATGTACACAAGAGTTTGAAGGCAGGTCGTTGTTACTCGGTTTCAGCTTCAAAAAGGTGAAGCTTCTTTTGACGGATCAACTCTCTGTTGCTTTTGAGATCCAAAGTTAAACTGACTTGAAGGTTGCTCCCTTTAGCTTTGAGTTCCATAAATAACTAGTCACTGAAGTTCGGCTCCTTACTAATTTATTTTAATTTCAGTCAAACTGTAACTTATGCGTTTTTTATTTCGAAGCCGAAAGTTATTTATTTTTCGTGTCGTAAGTCTTGTATATATTCGGTTCCCTACAACAGGTCGTGAGATTCAAAAATGCTTCTTTTAGCTTGCATTGACTTTCAAAAAGTAACTGCAACTTGAAGGTTGTATCCCTGCCGCTTTGAACTCTAAATGTAATGGCTACTACCATAGTAGATTCACATTAACCGTGCAATCGATGTCTAGTCCAGTCCCTGACGACGCTCCTGATTGGCTGTTGATAAGCCAATCACAGGGCTGGAAACTTTAAGTCTCTCGAGAGAGTTCATATAGGCAGGATGTATGCTCTACCTCTCCTGAGGGATACTTTTGAAAGACGTATCTCTAAAGAGAGGGGGGAACATACACCTTGCCTATATGACCTCTCGTGAGAGAGACTAAGAGTTTCCAGCCCCGTGATTGGCTTATCAGGAGCGTCTTAATGGACTGGCCTAGACATCACATGCACGATTGATGTGAATCTACTAGAGTACATTTACCCTAATGTCCTGGAGTTATAAAATGAATTATTATCCGAAGTTCTCTTTCGTTGGGGAGTATGCTTCGAGGTCTAGAAATATCCGTAGCTTAAGGAAGGACCAGTGCCTTCTTGCATATTTTTGCCACCGACTGTATCTGCAGCAGGGTCTGTTGTTTGTTTTTTATTTTTTTTTCACAGAATAGAAAATAGAACATGTAACGATGATGGAAGTCACCCACCAACGCTCAGAATTGATTTTTTGAGAAATGCATAATTCAAGCGAAGTTTTTCATTTTTTATTTTCTTGTTTTTTATTGTCTTTTGGTTTTTATATTAACCTGTTTGAATGGCTTTCGTCGAATTATACGCTACTTGTCGTAGTAATAATCTCTCATTTCTAACGATAATGATTTTTGTTACCTATCATTTACTCATGTTGATTCAGTACAAATGATCTCAGGTTTATTCGTCATTGGTTTTCATGACAGAGAGAAGCAACTACTAGACTGGATTTCATCACGAACAGAAATTATGTTAATTGATTTTTTTTTCCTCCCAACGTTTCTCTCTGGGCATTCGTCCCTTTCCCTCCATCTTTTTCATTATTTATTCCGTCCATCGCCTCGATAAATATTCTCCGTGAATGATTACAGCATAAAGCTGACCTGATGCTTTGCCAACTTTTATCACCAGCTTCCCTTTGTTTTTACTGCCAGCTCTTTTGTTTTTTCGATAATCACCTCATTCTCTCCTGTTTGTTTATCTCTTCATTTTTGAATTCTTAATGTGTATCTATCCCCTCATTTTCACATTCAGATGTAATTGTTACTGTTTTCCTCTCCTCTCTCTCTCTCTCTCTCTCTCTCTCTCTCTCTCCAACACACCAACGTTTTTGTTTATCTTTCTGTTGTTTCCTTCGTCGTCTACTTCATCATCACCCCCACCGCTCTCTCTCTCTCTCTCTCTCTCTCTCTATCCGCTGAGGTTTTTCCTCTTTTTTTTTTTTTTTATTAGCGATGTCTCCTTCCTCGTCAGCTTCATTCTCTCTCTCTCTCTCTCTCTCTCTCTCTCTCTCTCTCTCTCTCTCTCTCTCCACTAAGGTTTTTCTGCTTTTTATATGAGACGTCTCCCTCATCCCCAGCTTCATTCTCTCTCTCTCTCTCTCTCTCTCTCTCTCTCTCTCTCCACTAAAGCTTTTCTTCTTTTTATCTGCGACTTTTCCCTCGTCGGAACTTCATTCTCTCTCTCTCTCTCTCTCTCTCTCTCTCTCGCCAGCATTTTTTCTTCCCTTTTTTTATGTGCGTTGTCTCCTTCGTCGTCAACTTCATCATCCTCTTCCTTATCATCTTCTTCCCCTCCTTCTTGAGGGCGTGTGTATGTTGTGTGGTGAATGTCCGGGTCGGGGTTTTTGGGGTTAGGTAGACCCCGGGGTGGGCCTCTCTGTGGGTGGTGCGTCGGACCTATGACGGGTGTACCCGGAGACACCCGCGAACCCGACCCTCGCCATGCCCTGGCTTCCATGCCCCAGCGCTACACTCTTGCTGTACCCTGCTGTTAGAAGGAGGGGCGTGCAGATTCTCTTGCTTGGGCACCTGCCCAGGGATTTGCGGTGGAGCAGAAGGGCTAGGAGGGAGGGAGGGAGGGAGGGAGGGCGTTAGGGGTGGAGAGGGATCAATTTTGGGTGCATGATTTTAGGGAGGAGGGGTCCTTTGGGATTGTTAGGGGTGGGGGGAGGTTGGAGTCGAAAGAGAGTACTTGCTCATACTCGTTCACAAGGGGGCCTGTTGTTGCTGGTTGTGGTTGTTGGGATCACAACAAGCTGGTTTGCAATGTGAGAAGGGATGGGGTTGTGATTTGCACAATCGGGGTTGTTGCCAAAGTCGATCCTCAACTCTGGCCTAGTCTTAAATCCCAGGAATCCCCGCCTCTCCATCACACCCCCCCCACCCCCCCCCCCCCCCCCCCCCCCCCACCCCCCCCCCCCCCCCATCCCCATCCTCTTCGTCTTCTTCCTATCCCAAGTACAGGCCAAAAGTCGGAGCACGGTAATGAAGATCTTTTTGTTTTTATTTTTCCTATTCATTGGCTGTTTTCGTCTTTATTACAATTATTTATTGTTGTATAGTTTCTTATTACAATCATTTATTGTTGTATAGTTTCTATGTAGTCAGAGCAAACCTCGTATAGTAGATTTCCTTTTCTTAAGCATGAATACTACATGAGTTCGTTTTAAATTCTGTTAAAATTTTATTTAAAATCATAATAATTCATAGATTCGTCTTCCTTTTTTAAAATTATAATAAAACAGGAGACAGGAAAGAGTAAAGTCAATTTTTGCTCGAAAGACTCTCGGAATGAAAGAGTGACTTGGAGAACCAGCTTCATTGAGCATAAAATATAAAAAGTAATTTCATCTATGTGGGTGTCATTGTAAATCGCAAAATGAGAAAATGAAAAAAATATTAATAATGATAACAAGATTAGGAGGTTTTTCAACACTATACTAAACATGACAGCACACTAAATGAGAAATGTAACTCATGCAGCAGAATAATTATAGATATATTTGTTAATTAAGGCATATAGCTAAATGTATATATATATATATATATATATATATATATATATTATATCATATATTATATATATATTTAGATGTGCGTTTGTGCTTATGGTTTTATTGAAAAAAAATTAAAGTAAACCCTGTTTGTCTACCACGGTAAGTTTTTCCAGGGTTTTAACCAGACTGACGATTAATATAATATGTATATCTATATATATATATAATAATAGATATAATAATATAATAATGTAATATTTTAATATATATTATATTATTTATATATGTCATAGTTATACTATATATATAATAAAATTCTATATAATAATAAAAATATAATATATATATATATATATATTTATATATATTATCAGCGTCAAGCCGAACTGATAATTGAAACCCTCTATTCAAAAAAACACCCCCCTCCCAACAATATTAGTGGATTCATATGTCTGTACAGATGGTTCACCAGAATCACGTCCAACCCCATTACACTCGTTGCGCCATTCGCTTCTTATCTTGCGCGCGCTCTTCCGCTTCCTTTTATTCTAGGTTTTATTCTCCACCTTCGTAAGCAAAGTCCCTTGAGGCCAACTGTAATCACTTTATTCCTGTGAGTGTTGTTTACTGAAGACTGTTACCCAGGGGTAGAAATGCGTTACAACTTTCGCGTAGCTGCGTGAAGAAGTCCCCAGAGATTTGGGGGTATGAAGGCTATGGAGAACCCACCGGAGGGTTTGGACCCCTTTGGGAGGAGCAGATTCCGTCAGAAAGCTAGGGGTTCCTTTAATCCTGAATTAAATGTGAGTGTCCTTGCCAGTCCGTATATT
>NC_061106.1:37912593-37942593 GCF_015104395.2 Macrobrachium nipponense
ATGACATTAAATTTTTCTGAGATTGGGGTATATTTACATCTCGAGTCTTAATTGCATTGGTTTAAGAGGTGTTATTGTAATCATTAGTTTAAAAATTGATGATGACTCTGCAAATTTAGGCCCCGAAAGCGCTCATTGTAAAGTCGTTATGAACACAAATATCTCACAGCATCTCGATAACCTCACTTTTTTATTCTTTTGGTGCGAACAGAAAAATAACAAGATCTGAATCACTTAATAAGCGGCAATATTTTGTGCACACTTGTGCTGTTGCCGCTGTAAATTATTTTGCTATAATAATAAGGTTTCATTGTTCATACGAAATGCAGTTTTATAGCTCAAATGACTAATCCAGTCGTGTTTCATCAATTGTGATACGTCGGTAGAAAGGACATTTAATATCACAGACGGCGTTAGACTGTTTTTTTATTTTTTTATTAATATATATATATTATATATATATATATATATATATATATATATATATATATTTACCAAGGAGAATCGTTCAGTTCTTATCAAATTGGCTTTTTACACCTGCGGAAAAAATGTTGAGCGGCGTGTGTATGAAGTATCAATTAAATATGAATATATATTTATGTTCATAACTCAAGGGAAACTTCAGCTTCTTTGACTGTTTATCAGTTCTTATTCCGTATAAAAAAAAAACTGTTTCAGGGTAGGGATTACAACTTCTTTGTGTTCTTTGAAATACCTCACTTGTTTTGCTTTGAAGAAGTTCAATGCTGGTCAGTAGTTAAACCTCTTGTTCGGGTGATCGAGAAAGTATCAGTCCTGAATTTTCATTGTAGTGAATTTCACTTCCTATAGATGGAAGAAACTGTAGTCTGTTATATATATATCTCCGTTTGAAAGGCAATAGAAAACTTGACGTTTGTTCCTTGAGTTTAGTTATGATCCTTCATTTGAAGTCCTTATACTTATCAGTCGACATGATTGTCGACATGATTGTCACAGAAAACCAACAATCAGTAGTAGTTTTCAGAAAATTCATTCATGAGTATTAACTTTCATGTGCGATAGTTCCCTCCGATCTTGCTAGCATTTCAGACTAGGAAACACGAAATTCGTAAGGAAATCAATCGCCCTTACATTTTATTTTAGTTCGAGAGACGATGTTACATCTGTGTTACACGGTCTACTCCGCAAAACTAAGACTTCCTCATTTAGTCAGGTGTTAATGAAAAGATGTAAATAAAACCTCACTTGTGTAACATTTCAGTTGAGTTACCTCGTGATCAAGTAATCTCCTCCCCTTCTCGCCCCCCCCCCCCCCCCCCCCACTTTTTTTTTACGCAAATGCACTAAAAGGTTCATTATGCGACTCTCCAGTTCAGATCGTATAGCATATTCCGCGACGGGTCATTTTTAACATCAGTAATATCCGTACTAATAAAGATGAAATAAATGTTGAAGGCAGTCGTAACTCCAGTGATAAAAATTTAACGAAATTAACAATTATAAATGAACTTAATTATGATTTCATGCATAAACGGGTATCAGGAATGTCCTGAACGCCCGTTGACATATAAGCAGCGTTTGCTTGTACATTATAAATGTGATAATAAGGATTCCGTATAATTCCAGTAAAGATTGTGAATATCCCGGTGTTTTGTGAAGAGGTAAAATAAAATAAAAATATCAAACATTCCTGATCCATTAAGTATTGACGACTCGAGAGAAACGTGTATGAAATTTATATATGGGAACAAATACGCGCCCTCACACACCAGAATCTGCAATATATATGAGTTTGTGCATGTTTATCATTTATTTACTGAGTGTTTATGCATTTATGTGTACATTTTATATAGATTACCCTATGGCGAGAGTCGAAATGCTGAATCTTTTATATGTACAACTAGTGTGCTTAAGTCTCTCTCTCTCTCTCTCTCTCTCTCTCTCTCTCTCTCTCTCTCTCTCTCTCTCTCATACACATTACTCTACGAGGGTATGTGCTCTTAGGCTAATTTCCGGGTCCACTGCTGACGTCTACTTAGACGTCAACCAAGTATGACTTCATGAAGTCATGGTGTTGAAGTAATTTTGGTTATTATCCCGAACTTGTTCTTCCTGTAAGCAAAGGTCGTCTTTTTATTTTTATCTTTTTTTTTGGGTGGGGGCGCGTGGGGGGTGTACTAATGCATATAACTCAATTTTTCTGCAGTTACTGTATCCCTATTATCACGAGTAGTTTGTCTTCATTTGTCTCACTCGAATTATCCCAAGACCTTCTCATTTTATCCACATTCAAGGCTACATTAACTTATTATTATTATTCTTACATTTTGCCAGTACAAGAAAGCAATTATTAGAATGTTAAAGATAATTAACTGAACGCTACGTGATTAAAAGATGGTCTTCTACCTACATCTATTATTTTTTTTTTAATTACTCTAATTATTTTAATGTTATTTCTATCTCTGTTAATGATGTATATTTGCTGAAATTAGTCGTCCTAATCGTACACCAAAATTCAACAGGTTCCCAAAGTTATTGAATTCATTGTCAGTATTCTCACTCTCTGTACCGGCACATCTTATCATGGTATCGTTGGTATCTTCAGGAAATCTTGTATTAGTGGCTGTAAATTCTCCCTCACTAGAGATATTCCACACAGTCCCAAACACTTCTCGTTTCCGTCGACTGAAAGATTTCTTCTCCAACATTCATTTCCCATACCTCTCAAAAAACAAAAAATTTCCCCTAACAATCAACCGCTGCTTTAATTCTTCTTCTTCCTCGTACGTGCAACACACATACACACACACACACACACACTTCAACATTTTGTTTTTCCACACCTCTTATAAGTCCCTCCTTCCGCCCCCCCCCCCAAAAAAAAAAACACAACACACACACAACCACCAATGCTCTAATCCTTCCTCCTCTCCACACATGCAACGCACGCGAACACATACACACGTATAAAGACCCAAGAACCCACATATATAAACACGCAAGAACCCACACATACACACATATAAAAGTGCAAGAACCCACATATATTAAGACACAAGAACCCACATATATAAAGACGCAAGAACCCACGCATACACACATATAAAGACACAAGAATCACACACACACACACACACGGACCACAGTCGTCATTTAGGCAGAAAACCCTACGCATTCTAAAGCCGTACTGACCATTAAGAGAAATTCTGCTCGGTGGGGTATTATGAGTTTTTTTTTTTTTCTTCTTCTTCCTCTTCTTCAGCTTCTTCTTCCTCCTCCTTTTTTGTTAAGCTATAGGAAGAGTAGTAGGTGAGATAGGCAGCAGCAGCAGCAGCGGGGACAAGGATAGGAGGAGGAGGGGGAGGAGGAGGGAGGAGGAGGAGGGAGGGGACGTTGCTGAAGGGGAGATAGCAGAAAAAATGGGATAGGAGAATTAAAGAAGGACGGGCGAGGAGGAGAAAAGGGAAGGGGAAGGAAAAGTAATATAAGAATTAGTGAATGGAGGAGGAGGAGGAGTGAGAGAATGGAAAGTTAAAAACAAAACTGAAGATTGTTTTTATTCACACGCATAGACATTTATGTTTTTTTTTTAATATGTATTCGCGAACGCATGCGCTGTTTTTTTTCCATTTCCGTGATTTTCATGCTGGATGATAATGAATACGTTATTTGTAATATCTGTCTATCTATTATATATATATAGTTTATATATATATATATATATATATATATATATATATATATATATATATTATATATATATATATATATATACACACACACACACTAGAAAGTGTGTTTTGTGTGTGTGTATGTGAATGTATTTGCACGCGTCGAATTTTATGTGGATATATAAATATTCTTCTGAGATAACTCTTATTTAGGCCAAACTTTATTTACACGTTTCTCTACCAAAATGAAAACCGCAAAAACGAATGAAATGCGAAATGTAAAAAAATATAAAAAAGAAGTGAAAGCAAATAATGCAGATTAGGACCGAGACAGAAGACTTCAGGACATAAGTCAAAGAATATGCAAATGAGGAAGATGGATGAACTGAAAAACAAAGAAAAGGAGAAGCATAAGGAGAGAGAGAGAGATGAGAGAGAGAGATGAGAGAGGTGATGATCAAGAGGCATGAGAGAGAGACGAGACGAGAGAGAGAAGGAGGAGGGAAATGAGAGAGGATCTCAGAGTGAGAAGAAGAGAGAGAATAATCCTGGTTAAAAGAAGGGGAAGATAAACTGCAAAAGGGAAAAGATTTAGTAGAGCAGAGGCAACTCATTAGGTAGAAGGGAAATTGGAACGATGGTGGAGCTTGCAATGGAGGAGTGATTTTTTGTCCGGTTTTTTTTTTTTTTTTTTTTTCTTTTTTTTTTTTTTATTTACGTGTTATTTAATTTTTTTTGAAAAAGGATTTTAGATGTAATATGAAATATTCTAAATTCACACACACAAACAATACGCGGCGCGTGCGTATATATGTGTAGATATATATATATATATATATATATATATATAGATATTATATATATATATATATATATATATATATAAAATCAATGTATAGTATATAATATAGATATATATATACATATATATATCTATATATGATATATATATATATATACATTTTGACTTTATAATAATACCAAACATGTTTCGAGATCCGTGTTGAAATATTCGTTGCATTGAGAGTACACTGTGTGAAATTATTATATCTATATTTTCATAAGTGCTTCATTTACACGTATGCATGTTCGACTTCTTGCAGGTCTATTGATTTTTAAGCGAAGCAATTGAAAACTTATCTCATTAGTAACAATGATTAACTCAGTCCTAAGTGTACCATACGTAGTATATGCTCTCTTGTGCCTGAGCACACCTGTTCTCCGATGAGAAAATATAACCTCCAAAAAAATAATATGAATATTAAAAATATTCGATAAAAAAAGCTGTATAGGGTGCTCAAATGTTCGTTACCAATAAGTGTTAAGAATGGTAACAGGTTCTTTTCCGGCAACTGTGTAATTGACGTACCAGATATCTCCATTAGGCCAGGAGGGACTCCGAAATTTCTTTGGAATCTTGATTCCAACTCAAACATTTTGAGTATCTCCTGAAATAATGATGGCCTGATGATTTTTTTCTCGTTTTTTGTCTTTTGCAGTAAATTTTTCTTTATTTATGTGGCTAAAGTGTCGATTTAGCATATTGGATGTCATATGTAGGAGTTAATCTATTATTATAAAAAAAATGTAGATGATAATCTGTTAAAAAAACACAAGTTGAAGATACTCCTCATATCGTGCTACCTTGAGTTATGTATCAAGATTTGAAGTTCTTTTAAATTCTATACTATCACCGACATAATACTTCCTGTTGAAAAAACATGTGACAATTTGGAAAAACGTCTTTATGGCTTACAAAAAGCTGATGTCTAGCTTATCAAACATCTCTGGGAATCTCATCAATGGCTGTGGCCAGAGAAGCTGTAGCCAGCCATGAAATATTGTTACTCTGCGCGTTTCAGCTTCGCAGCTTCTTACAGGTAAATGCAGAGATGAAAATGAATGTTCAAAGGTTCAGATTATTATTCTCTCTCTCTCTCTCTCTCTCTCTCTCTCTCTCTCTCTCTGGCACGGGTTCTTGCTCTAGAGGAGCCGAAAGCTGAAGATACCTTCCCTTTAATGAAAAAAAATAATGAACGGCTCATTTACCAGAGGGAATATCTTTAAATACTATGGTCAATGTATCTTTTTATTTTTAAAGCAAATTGGGTTATTTTTAAAAATTGAAATATTTAGCCTTGTATTCTTCCAGTAGGTGTCATATTTATCATTCATGTCTCATTACTTTTCAGAGGCTTCTCGTAATGAAAAAGTAATGTTTCCTCAGAAGAGGGGCAAACCCTCTGCCCCCAGAGTGATGCGCTTCATTTGGCTTTCCTCTCACTGGTTGTGAATAAGCAAAGTAACAAACCCTCTGAAAGAATCCGTGTCTTATATATTACACCAGGCTTCGCCAAACTAAATTAACACGACGAGGAAAAGTGCTAACGAAGATGGACAATACTGAATATTTCAAGTTCCTCCCAAGAGGACGAAACATTGACAAGGAATTCCACACCCAGCAGACGCAGAGGCAGTGCAGTTCCAAAACGATGTAAGGAAAGATATCTTTTAAAAGTCACGTGTGGACCATAGACGAAATTAAAGGAAAACAAGTGTGAACACAAATTGACGAAAAAAAAAAAGTTCCGGAATATTTCCTTAAGTAACAGACAGTCAGACTATGAAACGTCCGACAGGAACTGGTAAACTAGACTGGAGATAAGTGAAACTGAAAATTGCCGTAATATTGAATAGGTTATGGGAATGAATAGTAAGTGTAAAGAGCGAAATGGAATTTAAAAAGAAAAAGGGAAAGAAATATACAATACACTTAGGAAATGGGCGCGCGTGCACACACACACACACACACACGTACACACACACAAAACAAGAACAAGAAATGGAAAAGCGTAACACACACACACACATGGAAGAAATGGGTTGGAAAAAACAAAAAAGTGTGGTAATATTGCTGAAGTGGTGGAAGGAGGGAGAACGCTGGATGGCTGGCGCTAGTATAGTACTCCTAACTGCCCATCACAATGTCAACTCGGCATGTCACATACATCAGCCACCAGCCAGTTCACACAATCCATTCTCTCTCTCTCTCTCTCTCTCTCTCTCTCTCTCTCTCTCTCTCTCATTACAGCGCTCACTAAAATGAAGGTCAGAATTCTAAAAAAGAAAAATTTTTCATGTGAAGATTAATTGCATCACTGAAGGGTAATATTTTTTATGTTTTATTAACCAGAGCCAAAACAATAACCCCGTGAACACTGGGTCGTTTTCAAGTTTTTTATATTTTTTATCGCACTGTCATGGCTTTTTTTTTTTTTTTTTTTTTTTTTACAATGACCAAATGTTATTGCCCTTAGTACTTGCGACGTCATTACCCACTTAGGGAAGTAACGATAATTTAAAACGACGGTTTTTAGTTTACATTTAATGAAGACCATATGTGAGCTTCATAGAAGTGAAGAGACCTAGATTGGCCCAAATCAAGCTGGGTCACCATAACAAAAATGTCAGTGACAAGTCGGCAATTTAACTAGAGGCAAGTTTAACATGTTATAACTTCAGTGGAACGGAAGCATCGAGATGTTAAATTTTTTGGACAAAGTCAAAAAACTTCTTGTGTTGCCTTAAAGGTCATTTAAGTACATTTGTGTGTGTGTGTGTGTGTGTCTGTATGTGTGTTCGTAAAGGGTTAGAATGTAGATCGGAGTGAACCTTAAGGATCATTAATTCGTTGGTGCCTTGGTTTTGGGACGGTATTTCTCAATTTTGTGCCGTCGTCTCTTGAAACTGCCCGAGAAATGGTCACTTTTATTCTTGCCGAAATCATAGATTTATTTTTTTTATCCGTATTGTTGGGGGAAATCTCAAAGAAAACATAATTCATTTTCCCCAATTGTCTTATTAAATAGGAGACGAATCGTACACTTTTCAGGAGGATCCCGCTGGCAAAATTTTATTTTCGCTTCTAAAGGTAATGAGCCGATGACGCCGTTCCTTCGGACCTCCGAAAATGATCTTGGTTTTCTTAAGTATTTGCTTAATATATGAGGATCAATGATTTAGAGGTTGATTAGGGGAGGGCGCGATCGGAATTAGCGAAATCTTCCAGCGTTTCTCTCTCTCTCTCTCTCTCTCTCTGATTTTTATTCATTACCGCCTTCGCGAGATCTACAGCCTTTCTCTCGAGATTTCTGCTTCTCCCCCAATTTTTATGCATTATCGCTTTCTAGGATCTTCCCTGCGTCATATCTTATGCTCGTGTTCTTATCTATCCTTCAGAAGGAGAACGAGAACAAGAAGAAGGTAAATCCGAAGGCAGAAAGATTATTTGCTCTTCTGGATTTTCTAATTCTAATATTATTATTGTTATTGGTATCGTTGCTGTTATCAGAAATATTGGTACTTTTTTTTTTTTTTGGCGTTCTCGTATTATTGTTATCATGGGCTACGGTCTCCTGTACTCTCTCTCTCTCTCTCTCTCTCTCTCTCTCTCTCTCTCTCTCTCTCTCTCTCTCTCTTTCATGTGTATTCGATGAAACCTGTGGCTTCAAGTGTCTTGCGAAAATTTGTCTTAGGCGCAACAGAAGATTATCATACGGGGACTCATTGCTGAAAACAGAGTATTTTTTCCTTTAAATGTCAAAATTCAAAGGCATGTGCATTATTGATTACTATTTGGCCTGAGTAACTTCGGCTTAGAATTAGAGGGTGGTTCGGTCGCTATTTCTAAATAGTCTTTGTTTTGAGGCAAGTTCATGTATGCGTAAAAGTAGACTGAAGTCCTATAAACCATCTGTATTGTTATATGAACACGGATCATGGTGTGATCAAGCAGTTACGTCCGAAAGGTTTCGTTGAACTGAGAATAAAGCGTTAAAGGGGAATAATGGGAATCAGATAGAAGGATATAGTTGGAAATGATGCCACAGGGAAATATTACGAAAGTGCCGCGTCCCGCCGAGATGACGACGGAGGAAAGATGGAGATGGCTGGGACACGCCCTTCGCGCAACCCCTGGAAGAATACTATAGTAGATCCATCATACTATAGTAGATTCCCATCAACTTTGCATTTGATGTCTAGGCCCGTCCCTTACGACGCTCCTGATTGGCTGTTGATAAGCCAATCGCAGGGCTGGAAACTCTCGGTCTCTCGAGAGAGTTCACATAGGCAGGATATATATTCTACCTCTCCTGAGGGATACGTTTTTCAAAAGTATCCCTTAGAAGAGGTGGAACGTACATCCTGCCTATGTGAACTCTCGAGAGAGACTTGAGAATTCCCAGCCCTGTGATTGGCTTATCAACAGACAATCAGGAGCGTCGTAAGGGACGGGCCAGGACATCAAATGTAAGGTTGATGTGAATCTATTATAGTACGTTATAGTGTCACGCAGAGTTATTGGAGAAATATTAGACGGGAGAGACCTTTCGGGGTCATGGAGCGTTGGAGGCGATGGTGATAATTACCATTTTTATTTAATTTGTACGTACCGAGGTTTTTAACATATTTTCTTCGGTGTCCGGTCAAAAATTTTAGTCTGCAATATACAGTTTGTAGATTACGACAACGATTAGATATGAAATGGATGAAAATACCTACCATTATGTCATTTTGCATTCGGGTGCATAGCGGACCTATCGCCTGCATTAGCTTGTAAACTGAATTCAGTTTTTCACTCAAATGCAGTTTGAATTCATTTTCTGTAGCAGCATTTAAACTGGATTCGTTTTCTGGGGGAAATGATTCATTTTCCATATCTGAATTAAAAATAGTTCACGTTTTTGTAATCGAACTTGAATGACGTTAACTTCCCATTTGGTTTACGTTTTCTTCCTCATGTAATATCGAATTTATATTTAGATTCCGTTTTCCTTAACCAAATTTGAATTGGGGAAATTTTATATCTTTATCCCATTTTTTAACTAAAAAATTTTTTTTTCCAAACTTTGGAATTAATACGAGTTATTTTGTACATCCTGTTATTAACTAGACTCAAATTTGCATTTAGCTGTAGATCGTTAACTAAAACTGTTTCGAGTAAAAATTTTAGTTTTATTTCGAATTCGCTAGTTAAAATTAACTCAGCATTCATTTGAAACAGTCATCGTCTTTGCGTGCTTAAAGGCACTAAATCTTTTTATTTTATTAATATAAAGTCGGCTGGAAACTTGAATCGGTGTTTGAGTCTTATGCCATTTTAATGTGAGCAAAGTTACACTTCCCGTTGATCGTAATTGCTAATAAAACGTAGGAATTTGCTGCCGTCTAGACCGTATCGAATTTCACCTGTTATATTTTAATGCTTAGATTCGTCTTCATAATCAAAGAGAAAGTGAATTTTGGATGACAGTAAATTCACGTTCTAGTGTGGAATGACGAAACACATTTTTTAAAAATTTTCTTAAGTATTGCATTAAATAGAAAATCTCTTAAAGCATTGTTATAGGTGCTGATGCTCCCTTGCTGGGTTCTCTGCCAAATGTTATAAGAATAAAACTTAGATCTTTACTCATGGCACATTTAGAGTGTTGATAGAACCCCCTCCGCCCGTTGGCCAAACGTGGTGGGTATGATGATACCAACTGGCTTTGCTCCTGTGATGATGACTTTGCCTGTATGATGATATCAACCCAATCTTCCCATAGATGATACCATTCATTGTATGATGGTACTAAACCCCTCCCCCACCTCCATATTAATACCAATTTTCTCAAATATTCGTTCAACTAACTTAACGGATTACATGACACCAACTGCCTCTGCCCATATTATGATAATAGCAACAGATTACATTCCACATCGTAACACGAAGACGTTACTATAGTCGTCCCGTTAACTTCGTCCACTGGTTAAAAAATTCCACTGTGCTCTCTAAGCACTTCAGTTTTGAAAGATATTAACGAAAGAGAGAGAGAGAGAGAGAGAGAGAGAGAGAGAGAGAGAGGAAGTATTTTTAATCAATACATATCAGAGAGCAAATGGAGAAAAACGCGTCGTGGACCACTTCCAGAGTGCTTCCATTTCGCTAGTGCTGGAAGTGAAATAACAAGAAAGCAAAGCAAAGCAAAGCAAAGCATAGCAAAGCAAAGGAACTTATCGCTGACCTAATGGTTTAAGGTTCTGTTTCAAAACCGCTTACGGTCCAAGGTAGAGCAATAACCTACAGGTTAGTAGAACTAATATTTCTTTCAGTCAGTATTTATCCCTTTTTTTTAAATGTTGCGTAATTAGTTCCCGTAATAAACCAGCTACATAATTCTCTCCGGTTTCGTTCTTCAGTGGCTGCTGTAGAGGGACGTACATGCAAAAATTCGTCCTAAGTAGACGAGACGAATGTTGGCCTTTTCATCTAGTAGGAAGCTTCATTGTGTGAGGGGGGAAATATTTTTAATCTATAAAACCAAGCCAATATAGGAACTATAATTATTGCAAATAACGTTTAGATTGCTTGTGCAGAGTGCTGCGTACCTTTTCCCCATCTTTTTACAATAAATAAAACACGATAAAACAGGGTAGGACCAATTAATTCTAACGGCATACCATCTGTTCCTCCTACACTGTGGACAAAGCAATGCCTATTCCCTCCCTCCTCCTCCTCCTCCTCCTCCTCCTCCTTCTCTCCCTCTCCCCTCCATTGCTCCATTCCCCCTCACATCCCCACCCTTCCCCTCGTTTCTCCTGAGTATTCCCCACCTCCCCATCTCCGAGCCTAGCCTTCTACAAATGCAAGTATGATGCGGGCCCTCCCCTTACCCCCCTCCCCCCCCCCTCCCCTCCCCTCTCCGGGCTCCCACCCAGCAACCCTTTTGGCATGGTTCTATTTGCTTTGGAGGCGCACACAGGCACGGACATATACACACACACACACTCACACACACGCATAGCTCTCTCTCTCTCTCTCTCTCTCTCTCTCTCTCTCTCTCATTGCCTTTACTTTAACTGTGGTTCTCCTATAAATGTTTTACATCATGGTACCATGTCTATTTCCTTTTTTTTTTTTATGCAGGCCCGATAAGAAATGTCAGTATTTTCTGGTAACTTTAGGAAATTTCCCTTGTGTTTGCAATACTTCCTCTCTGTTCTTTGGTCGTTTATCATTCATATTTAGTCCTAAATTTCGTATTCCTTTCTGAAATAGTTTTTATTTGTTTTTATTTTTATTTTTTTAGCTTTACAGCATTTCCGCCTTTTGTTCTTTTCTAACATTTTGTCCTAAAGACCAATGACGGTCCAGCCCCATTTTTCACTTTGGGGGTCAGGTTTCTGTTTGTTTCGTTATTCCTCTGTTTTCCCTCATGGCGAGAGAGAGAGAGAGAGAGAGAGAGAGAGAGAGAGAGAGAGAGAGGAGAAAAAATAAAGGAAGAAAGAGGGAGAGAACTGAAAATTAAAAAAAAAAAATAAAAGAATCCCTCTCGAGACTGACAAATACGCAAGCCAATTCTGCAGACTCTTGTAAATACGCAAGTCACCTTTAGGGGGGTCACCAAATGCTGCCGCCTTTCCAAAACTTGGCAAATAACGCAATTTGCCAGTTCACAATCGAAAAAAGGCTGCTGTTGCTGCATTTTATTAAAAAAAGAAAAAAAGAAAAACTAGCAATGATAGAAATGTTTAATGTCCTAATGTTGACAAATCATCGCTTTGGGAGAAGCGAATTTGAAGAATTATAATGTAAATTGAGCAGTTACTTCAGAACGACAATAGAACAGGAACGCCCTCTGCTGACAGTCATTCAGCTTTTATTTCGCTTTTTTTTTATTTTTTTATTTTTTTTTTATTTTGGACATGTGAAGCATCATGGAAAAGACAGATATACAATAGAGTATTCAATAGATTTTAAAGCACATTTTTGTATTTTTTTTACGAAAATTTTGTTTTTCATTTTTGGCTGTTCATATTATTTAAAATTAGATCACCCCTTTCCGGTCATTTTTGGATGAATCTGAAAGCGATACAGCAAACAGATGTAACCGCATTAGCAATAATACGTGAATTAAAATCATTACTTTTCTTTTAGTTAACTCATTGTGTAATGTCAGTATTCCGATCGTTATTTATAATATCTCGTTTTCACCTGGTTTATTACTTGCTTAATTGGTATGTTTAATATATTTTCTTTCTTAAAATAACTAGAAGTCGCGGTCTCCATATCAAAGTGAGGATTTCTTTGAATAACATATTAGCTTGAAATATTTGTTTGAGCAAGTTCTTTGAGTGTTATTGACACGTGACACGTGCGAACGAACACACTGACTTGTCAATGTATACGTATCTTTGTGTGTGTGTGTGTATCTATATATATATATATATATATATATATATATATATATATATATATATATATATATATATATATATTATATAGTGCTGTATATATCCATTATGGATATAGTTATATATACAGTATATATATATATATATATATATATATATATATATATATATATATATATATATATATATATTTATATATATGAGTTATGAATTGAGTATTTGAATAAAATTTTGACTGCACATCGTACCGAAGAGAACCGCCGGACTGCAGGGAAAAATAACCCATTATACTAAACACATTATATAACAGAAATGTTATTTACGTACACAGGTAATGTGCATTGACCTGCCTGTCGCACTAGATAAATATATATATAAATATTTTTTTTCCTAAACATTATTGGTCGAAGCGATGCTAGTTTCAATAATACAATTTTCATGACAGCTATTCACACAGAATGACCTTGTGGGTGTTCATGATCTATTATTAAAAGAACAATAACAATCATTTCCTTTTTAAGGTGTAATTGTTTGGTGGAATTTGCGTCATCAGTTGGTGCGAACACATTTAACATTTCCCGTAGAGCAAGATGTGTGTGCTCTTTATTCTCTGCATAAAATGCCTTTTGTGTGTGAGTGAGTGTGTTTGTGCGTGCGAGAGTGTTTGTGCGTTGTTTGTACTCACTCGGTGCAGAAAAAAAACACGCACTTCGCAGGTTAATCATCAGTGATTCAAAATTTGAAGAAAAGAACCTGAACTACTTCAGATCAGAACATGGCGACTGGAATGCTAGAAAAATTCTTTAAAATTAATCCTTATTATTTAACAAATATGTGCCTGTACGTGTATTTTTACACACTGGAGAAGCAAGTGGTGTATTCTTCAAAAATAAAAAAAAAAATGTTATGGAACTTGCTCAGGTATTCAAAGAGGTATTCAGAGGACTGGAAGGTTTGGAAACAAGAGAAAAGTCCTTGTGAATTGTGCTCGGAAGGTGTCAAGGTAACAGTTGGAGTTCGTGCTTTCATGCGTGCATGAAGTAAAGTGAAGGCAGCAGGAGAACTATGAAGGTATTGTCATGATTGTTGAAATGCGACGAATCATTCTCTCTCAGATACGAAACTTGTTACTGAAGATTTTTTTTTTTTTTTTTTTTTTTTTTAATCAAGGAGTCGGTTCAGATTATGCACCCTCTTTTTTTTTATCATTAGCTTCGGTTTTATTATAAATTAACTTTCATTTTTACCTTTTTCCTTATCTGTCAACTATGGAGTAGATAAATTGGATTTACCCTTTCTTTACGCTGATATCAGCGCGTGCGCACGCGCACATAAATGTCACAAATGAAGATATACGCGCCTTCCTAGAGGGCAAAAATGTCTCTCGTAGAGTAGCACCCGACGGTAGAGCAGAGTAAATGCGTGCAGGAAATTGCTTGTTTTCTTCTCTCGCGGCGACATTAAAAAGCAGTTAGGCCGCGTTGGCTGGCACTTGCAATTATTGATGTCAAAAAGTCATTAATGGCGCTAAATAGAATTCTAATAGTGACTAATTTAGATGTGATGATATACTTGCATGCTTGATTTTTTATTTCAAACTGCAAGTTCAATAAATGGTTTTCATGCGTATTCTTTTAGGTATGTTTATGTACATTTGTCGTGAATGTATTTACGTATATATACATACATTTATATATATATATATATATATATATATATATAATATATATATATATATATATATATATATTTATATATATATATATACATATATCTATACATATATATATATATATAGTATATATATATATATATATATATATATATATATATATATATATGTGTGTGTGTGTGTGTGTGTGTGTGCGTGTGTGTGTTTAAATATATAATACGATGTTTCTCCAAAAAGAGGATGGCTCCACAAAAAAAAAAAAAAAAAAAAAAAAACTAAGTCATGGACAAAATTCAGGCGAGTCAATTTCCTTGGAATCTGACACGCTCTATCCCAAGGCATAGGAGCACCTAATCGAGGGTTGTGAATTCCTTGGGATAGAAACTCCCCCATAAATAAGGCTTTGTGTTGAGGCCAGTGTCAGTAACATACATCAGGCCTGTCTATTTACTGAGGAGTACTACCGCAGTTTGTAGTTTTATAATCTGTTCATTGCTGCCCTGCGCAGAGCCATTGGTTTTGGGCATAACATTCCTCAGTGCATAGGAGCACCTGGTCAATATGTTGAGAAAACCACATAAGGGTTTTGGGCCTGAAGCATCTCAAATTCCATACTTGATTCAGACAATGCTGGTCTTGAATATTTAAAAAGTCTCTTACCAAAGACCAAGGCCATTGACGACATGCTCAAACAGAGCAGTTAGAGAGATCTGACTGTATAGCAAAACTGACAATTTCACCTCTTTTTCCAACTGGACAGCTGCAGATAGGAAGGAGGTGATTGGCCAGGCTGTGTAGGGCGGTCTAATGTAGTGACCAGTCAGTCATGAAGGGTCCCCCTGAAGTCACAGTGAGACAGGTCTCCCCAGTGGCCATTTTGTATCTGTAAGGGAGATGAAGTAGCAAAGGAGGGTGAGGAACAAACCCTCCATCCGGATGAGACAAGTCACTCAATTACTGAGATGGGATCTCCTCGGTAACAGCACCACCCCCTGTTGGCAGGTGTCCTGCCTTCCTGCATCTCAGGACAGTGGAAGAAGATGGCCAGATCATTAATACCTCGCTAAGATGGCAGCGGCCCGCTGTTACAAAGAAATTCAAATTAGCTCTCCCTGTAAATCTCCTCGTCTTCGCTAAGAATGTTGTTCACCCCTTGTACTGGAAAGTGAAATTCTAACTCTATCAGCCACACATTTGGCTTGACAGACAACTTGGAAAGAGGGCATGGAATGATAAACAAAGGTTGCAGGAAATGATGGAAGTGAACATCTAAAGGGGGAAATGAAACTGGAAAAATGGGGGAAATGTTAATTTATTACGAAAGGTATATGACTCATTGGTGAGAGAAAATGATTTTGAATTACAAATGAGTCGTTTTTATCTTTTCATATATTTCATGTATTTTTAAGGCAGTCTCGCTTTTCACTGCATTTGGGAATCAGGGAAAAGAGAATAATCCCATTCTTTTTTCTCTCTCTCTTTCCGCATGATGTGGGAGTCATCGTAGACTGAGGGCACTGAGTCTACAGTGGCATACCTTGTATTGGTATTGCAGAAACAATAGGAATATATATATATATATATATATATATATATATATATATATCTATATACTATCTATATATATATATATATATATATATATATATATATATATATATATAATGTGTGCGTGTTTGTGTGTCAGGTATAATTTATATCGTTTCCCATTTAAGAGTAAATATAATGAATGCATAACATACAAGCCCATTTGGTTTTATTTACTTATGCTTTGTGAATACAAGTTCAAACTTATCGTTGTGTACACTTAACTGTTATATATAGAAATCAATCTACCAGGTCAAAGCTAGCAAGTCATTGTTAATTCACTGAATTACCGTCATAAAAGCCAATAAGACTTCCCGGGACAAAAGAATTCCTCCGAATTATGTGGGGCAGATTGAGGAACCTACTTACTTCTGCTGTGGCCTTGCGTAGGTTAATTACAGGGGCGACGGAGGTGGCGGTAAAGTCCGCTCCCGAATCTAATGATAATCATTAGGATATTTAAGTTATCCCAGCTGCTGCCGTGCGCCAGACTTTTACAACGATGCAGCCACTACCTTGCACAACCTACCCCGTCACCCCCCACACCCCCCCCTCCCCCTCCCCCTCCCTCCTTCCCTTCCGGTTGTTACCACCATCCTTGCTCATCACCATCATCATCGTCATCCTTATCTTCTCCCACTCCTCACCTCCTCCAAGTACCTCCTCTGTACTCGTTTCTTCTTCTCCTTGTTTTCCCCACCTGCTATCCTGTCTCTTACTTCGCCTCTTCACGTCCATCCTTCTTCATATTTATTTTGTTCTTCCTCCTCCTCCTCCTCCTCCTCCTCTCTCATGACCCCCGTCATCCCTTCAGACAGCACCCCAAGGACTAACTCGTTAACAACAATCGACCTTCCTCCTTGAACGTACGGCGGCGCCTATTACATTATGGCCGTCTGCCGAAGGGTACTGCCACTTACTAGAAGAGGAGGACCGTTTGGAAGAGTAGGAGGAGGAGGAGGACATGCGGGAACTAAGAAGTGATCACTCATCCACCTTCGTCGGGCAGCATTTGTTTGAAATGTAATGACAAGTCTCCCAGCAGCGTTACACAAAGAAACATCCTCCTTGTGGTATTTTTTTTTTTCACTCACGAGAACAAAGGCAAGGACGCACTCATTATTATCAATCCAGTTATTATTACGTGAAGAATAATTCGAGCACCAACTGTCATTACGCCCTCATTGCCGATGGTAATGACGGCGATGTCCTGAGGTGTGATGAACACGATCGGAAATGACCGAATTGTTAAGATGACGGAAGTTGCGGTGGGGGGGGGGGGGGGGGGGGGGGGGGGGGGGTGGGGGGGGGGGGGGGGGGGGCGGTGTTCGAGGATTAATTGGAAGCGGAGTTTTAACGTTTACTTTTACCCCCTGGTGCCTGGCGGGATGGAAAGATGTAGGAGAGATAACTTGTGACAGCTAGAGAAAATGTCAAGTCAGGATGGATTTCATCAAGTGGTTTATGATAAGAAAAAAAAAAGACACTAGCACTTTAGCAAAGCTCTTGAGACTCATGGCAAGAAAATTATATAATCATTAAAGAAAGCGTAGAAGGTAAAGAAAATGCCGAGAATAACACCTAAGATTAAAAGCATAAAATCGAAACAGGCAAGCAAAAGCCTGTATAAAACGGAAAAACAAATAACAGATTGGTCAACAAACAAAACTGTGAAAAAATGGGGTGGGGTGGATTGGAGAAAAATTAATATCTTTTTGTTGATGTCTACTTCGATGAATTCCTTGAAATGTGTTTTCATTATTCTTACATTTGGTGAACATATAACTTCATTTCTTTTTTGTCAGATCTCTCTCTCTCTCTCTCCTCTCTCTCTCTCTCTCTCTCTTCTCTCTCTCTCTCTCTCTCTCTCTCTCTCTCTCTCTCTGTATTTTACCACAGCATTGATGTAATGATTTTGTGACAGTTGTTCGTCCATGACATATCCTATAATTTTTCTGGATAATATATTGAACATAGATTAAGATCAACTAGTAACAGTTAAAAGCACTTTTTAGCGAAGACATATTTTTTTCTAGTTGTTTTTGTGTATGTTAGTGTACCACACTTGTGTTAGATAACTACTCATGCATGAACAGTTGGTTATAAACGGTAAACCAAGTAGAATTTCATCAGCGATTCTGACGATTCTGTGCTCAGAAAAACACTTTGAACTTGATTCGTTTTCTTTGCTCGATAATGTTTCCTCCCCTCGTTGCAATTTTGCATGAAGCATTTTGTAAATTTTGCGTAAATAATTCTATACATCCAAAAATAAAAATTAAAAAAATCCTTAAGTGAAATCTTCTGTACAATATCCTTAGAGTTGAGGACAGCTCTTCTTTTGGGTGTGGAGGCTTTTTGGTATACAAACAAAAGAACTCCTTATAGTAATTGCAATGTTTTATATATGGATTGCATGTCGTTAGATTTGACCCGGACTCAGGCAAAGAAATATGTCTGCCCAGTTCAGATCATCGTCAGGGTTGTTGCCGCAAAAATCACGTTGGTATAACTCTTCTTGACACCTGAGTAAAAGGAGAATATTTACGCATTCTAGAGATATATCTGTTAAGTAAAATGTTAACAGTCAGAAAGGCAATATTTTAGTTACGCTTAGAATTACCGGTCTGGTTGGGCGATGCATCCAGAATATCTTCCCGTCAGTGTTCGCCAGCCATGTTAGATTCGCATGCATAAACGCGGGCATACACACACACACACACACACACACACACACACCACACACACACATATATATATATATATATATATATATATATATATATATATATATATAAAATGCCACCTTCGGCATTTGACTTTGAATGTCAATTAGATTAGCTTGAGTTAATTTAACAATTTGTGGTTCATGAACGTACGCAAAGACACGTAAACATACACATATACACGCACAGTAATATATATATATATATATTCTATATATATATATATATATATACATATATATATATATATATATATATATATATATATATATATAATATATATATATAGGTAGGTGATGCAATTATGTACCCACTTTGTAACTGTAATCAGTCGGCTGTCTCTCCAGCCGTCTGCTTTCATTTCCATCTCCTTCAATTACCTGAGTATTGCTTTGTGCGGCCTACGTAATTCATTCCTTGTCATGTCATTACCTCGGACTTTCACTAACTATTTCTCGCTGTTTGTGGTAAGTGTTTAAGCAAATGCGAACTAATGAATAAAACCTACCCACTTTTTGTGTGTTTATGAGAGCCCAGTTCCGATGCTGGTCTTCATTTTTTTTAAAGAAAAGATTAATTTTATTTTCACATGCAATAGTAAAACTGTTAGTGTTTGTCGTAGCGTTGTAAGTGTTTGAGCTATTTGCGGTAGACAACACATTGATTTATTTTTGCTGTTTGGAATCAAGTTGTCATTTTTTCAGCTTCTTATTCTTGGGAAGGAAAATTTTCCGTTACATGCTTTTGCTTCTTCTCCCGTTCATGACTGCTATTTGAAGAGTCTTATATTTGAGAATATTACTTGTAATTTTCGGTATTTAGTTCACAACATTGTTGTTGTTATTTTAGTCTGCAAGAAAACACAGTAATCATTGTTGGTAAGATATTGGGTTGCCAGCTTACCTACCAGCTGGTGGTCTTACCTGCATCCCTCTTCTAGCTTATAATACTATTAGTATTACTTTACTTACAATTATCTTCGAGTTTCGTCATCACTCGTTTTACTGATGACGTAAAGAATATTCTTTGTAATTGTAGAGATTCGTCACGGTCGGTTTTATCATCATGTGGCGAAGAGACTAGAAATAACTACTATTTTATTTTATTTTATTTGGAAAGTATTATTGTAAAATCCTTGACCTAAAGGGCCCAGGGCCGATTTACTGTTAAATGACTTCCTTGCTTAACCGACAACTGGTTTCCCTAGTAGTCTAATGGAAGAAATGAAATTCAGGATAAGAATGTTTTTTCTAACTATTCCTCTCGTCTCAAACTTAGTAATTGAGATATGGATATGATGTGATAATATAGCTTGCATTCCTGGTGCCAACTGGTGATCTTTGCTTTTTTAAACTAAGAGCTTTTTGAGTAGCCATGAATAAACTTACATTTTCATTTGAATCATTTGACCTAATGATAGTTTGCTTTGTAAGATTGAATGTGGGACAAGGTCATAATCGTGTAACGAAGCATTGTTCTCGTACAAATGTAGTAAATGTGAAAATGATCTACGGTTAGAAACCCATTTCGAGTAAACGCAGATATTAATTCATTTCAGTCGATGCTTATGTAATGTAATCACGGATACAAAAATAATCTCTCTTTTTTTTCTAATTGTCTTTGAAGTGTATTCAGAGGGCGTGATAATTATTTTTCACCAAATGCCAGTCTGACCTTGCTATGCTATCCTGAAGACGCCATTGCTGTCCCAGAACTATTTTCCTGATGCCTAAAGCATCTTGCAAACGATTTTATTCGACTAACGTCGTTAATACTTTTTTTTTATATAGTTTGCTATCTTGCGCCGTAACTTAATACCGAGTGCCTCGCCTCTCTCTCCTGGCCCCGTTTTAATCAAGAGTATTTTTATGATTCACCCTCTGACTTTGTCATCTGGATTATAGTGTTGTAAAGTTTCGCAAGCATCGTTTCATCCCTCAATGTTAGATGAATGTCACGCAAAGTGTTTTACTGAACAATAAGGTGACTCTCATACATTAGCTTTCCTCAACTACTTATTCTTTTATGTTTTGCAAGATTATCCAGTTAGATACTTAATGGGCTATTTTACCCATGGTGGTTTAAGCATATCACACACACACACATTATATATTTATATATATATATATATATATATATATATATATATATATATATAATTTATTTATTGCATGTCCATTCACACACATAACACTACTTCCTCACAGTTACCATTTTTATGCTCTCTCTCTCTCTCTCTCTCTCTCTCTCCTCTCCTCTCTCTCTCTCTCAAACACACACACACACATATGCATATTCCCTCCCATTAACGTATCGTCATTCTCCTATCTCTTCTTCCAACATATTTCCTTATTTTTATCCATCCCTATCCCTTTCCATCATTACCTTTCATCTCTCTCTCTCTCTCTCTCTCTCTCTCTCTCTCTCTCTCCTCTAGACCACTTCACCTTCCAGCAACTCCCTCTTTAATTGCTCGACCGCGTGTCCTCAAGTGATGTGCAAACCTCCCCCTCCTTTGCCTCCTCCTCCTCCCATTTCTTCCTTCTCTTCTTCCTCGCTCCTTTCTTCCTTCTTTGCCTCCTCCTCCTCCTCCTCCTCCTCCTCGTCGTCCGCCACAGGACGCCACAGATGGAGAGTGTTGGGAATTTTGCTCGCGCCCTCCTATCCTATTTTTCATTCCTTTTATTGATTCACCCTCCATTTTATTGTCGTATGTATCTGTCCTCTATCCCATCGGCTCTCTCTCTCTCTCTCTCTCTCTCTCTCTCTCTGCTCGTGTGTCCCAGTTGTGTGATTTTTCATTCCCACTTCTCTCATTTGTCACAGAAATCAATTTCCTCCCTTTACTTCATGGTCATTTTTCGTCACATATATATTATATTTTTTTGTGTGTTTTTGAGGTTATGATTATATTTTGGCCCCCCATTCTCATCGTACGGTATATCTACAGTAATCTTTTTGTAGATGTTTTATGTAGATCCAAAGCAAAACGGTAATTCCTTTAGGAAATTAACCTTATTTTTGTTAATTTTTTTTGTGCTTATTCAGACTTCATGTCTTCATATAAATGTCATTTCTTCCGTACTTATGAGCTGTTATATTATTCTCTCACTTCATTGGTGTTTTATTGTTAACTGCGCACTTGACTGGGAACTCGATAGATGCTGCCCTTCCTTTTAGGTTTTGATTTCACGTCTCCGATGAAATAGACTAGGCGTATTTAGTACCAGATAGGTAATCCTTATACGCGAATTGATGGCCCTAGGATGTTAATTTTGCCTGAATGTGTTATAGCCTGTACTCATCATATCACTTGAATGCCTTTGCGTACACGTTGGGACGTTTCCTTCTGTATAAATGCAAGTCGAGTCCTTAAGCAATGTGGCTCAAGTGGAATAGTAACTTGTTTTCAACTTCATGTTACTCGTTACTTAGTCTTTAGTGAGATTTTAGTGTCATTTGATAGCTGAATTTACGTTAAGACAAGTGTGGAATTTTTATTCCTGTCAGTGGCCAAAGAGAAAAACAAATGAACATCCTTGTAGTGTCCCTGTGCGTGCTTGACTCTGTATTGAGATTTTTTACTGCCTGGTGGGAATTGGTTATATGGTTTGCCTGCCTCATGTAAGGATGGTATTTTAGAGATTACTAGGAGTGTTGTGTTGTGCCTTTTATGAATGGAGATGAAGTGAGACGCAGGAGGTCGCCAAATGCTTAGATTTCATTTTGGCGAAGAGACCGAGAAGGGCAGTCTGTGAAAAGGGCGCCTTAATGGGCTCTGTCTCCAGAGAGAAGGGTCCTGCCCCTTGGAGAGAGAATTTCACGTCCTAGAGTTGTAGTAGCATCCTTACAACTAGGTAATCATACTAAAATGACCCAGTCTGTCTGATGATTCAGAGGAAACTAAATCTTTGAATGAATGAATCAAGATTAGAAATATATTCGTAAAAGTAATGTGAATTAGATTCTGTGCGGTTTACATGGGTTTGAAATAAAAAAGCACTCGAATGATCACATCTCTCCACAGAAGTTCGAACGGTAGTTGGGAAATTACGTATGTGTATCACGTATAAAATCTCAGGTAAAAATTATTTTAGCGCCTGATTTAAACAGTTCAATTAAGACAGTGGTACATTGAATTAATAAAGATCACTAAAGATATGTAACTGTTATAGCCTATTCCATTGGGAAACTACTGAGAAAAAACAATTGAACCGTTACAGCAAACGTGAGCGAAATTATTGCTATGACATCAGTAAAGGAATAAGGCTCAGAATCTCGGAAATGAGTAGATTATGACCTCCCCTAAATGAAAAAATAAATAAATAAATAAATAAAATTCGGGCAAATCAGGCTTTCGCGCAAGAACCCACAGTCGGAAGCGAACGAGAAAAAATGCTAGAAATCGTAAACAGATTAAGCTACCAGCGGAAATGCTAAGACTTCGGAATGCTGCTGAAGTCGCGTGGGCCGAAGAACCCGACGCGAGAAGTCAGGAAGTGCGGGTGAAGGGGGGAGCCCCCACGTGTCAGGACTCGTGAAATCCCGTAGGGATATCGAGAACGGCGTTATATACTTCCCCTCGGAGTCCCTCGTAGTCCCTCTGGGAAGGATGATCAGACAGTAAGTAAGACGGGATAAAAGCTCAAGTCGATTTTTGTTACAGGAAGACCTGACTGGCGATCTAGGAAGGATTCCGAGGTTCGGAGTGATCAGGAAATTGGCATTAAGGGAATATCCGAAGGATTTCACCAGTAGCAGAGGTTACGGTCTTTAGAGAAGGGGGTGGGGGGTGGGGGGGAAATAGCTCGATAATCAGGGGGTATTAGGTCGGTTACCCGTCCATTAGCAAGGGATTGCTCTCGTCCAAGAGGGTAAAAAGTGAACATGCAATAGATCTTACCTTTTTGCAGGAAATTTTAAAACTATATACCATATATATATGTATATATATATATATATATATATGGATATATATATATATATATATATATTATATATATATATTATATATATATATATTATATGGGATAGTTCAAACTTTCTCTAATTCCAGGCGTCTCTTCCACATATGGTCATATGCAAAAATATATATATATATATATTATATATCTGTATATACATACATACATACATTATAACATACATACATACATCATGCATACTACATAGATACATACATACATACATATATATATATATATATATATATATATATATATATATATATGGATATTCAACTTTCTCTAATGTCCAGGCGTCTCTTTACACATATATGCATATGCAAAATATATATATATGTATATATATATTATATATATATATATATATAAATATACTGTATTAAAATATATTTTGCATATACATATATGTGTAAGAGATGCCTAGAATAGTTGGAATCATCCATATGCTCGCTCTTCTAAATCCACATATCATATATCTTAGATGCAACATATTTTCTCTCGAAATGGACGTCATTAGAAAATATATAGTTTAATAAAAAGTAGGTCTCCAGACCCCAAAGAGTATGACCTTCAAATCAGCGTGAAATGAATAGGAATAAATCGCCCTTGTTGCTTGGTAAGTTCGTCTTTCGGAACCTCATCCTCAAACAGAAGGAGAACCAGGGCCTGTTTGAGCTTCTGTACTATAATAATTCACCAGCAACTATAAAGGTCCCGGGATCACACCTCTGACTTAATTTGATTGCTATTATCAGTGAGAAATTGACGTCCATTAGGACTTCCACTTCCAGATACTACTGTTTGTCTGTGCTTTTAAGGTCTAAAGTCCCTGGTGTAGCCGAGGTGTTTGTGTTTCCAACAAACACACACGCACGCGTCCTGTACATGTATATCCAGCTGGCTGTGTATATCCAGTTACCCGTTTATCACACCGACAGTGCTTCACGTGTACATTGCAGTGTGGCGTCTTAACATTAATGCTTGAATGATTTCTTTAAAGGCTTTATTTTAATCGCTTTAATGTGCCAGTTTGTCTGTGGTGGTCAGACTTTTTTCATGATGTATTTGCATACACGATATGTCGTGTATTACACGCCCAAGTTCTTATATGCATATATATATATATATATATATATATATATATATACATATATATATATATATATATATATATATATATATATATATATATATATATATATATAGTGGGTGTTTGCTCTGTGGTAAGTTAATTTTATTACAGTTTGTTAGTCTTGCAGGGTTACATGTAAAGGTCTCAAATAATTAAAGGGTTTTAGAAGAATTTCGAATGGTTACATAATTTTTGAATCATACTGGTAAAGTATGATTGATAATGAGGAAGTTTTGGTTGTGTCCAGAAGGTGTGGAAAGTTGTTGTTATTGATTCCAAGTTTTTTATATGATATCTCAAAATTCAATTGACATCCATTACAACTTTGATTATGTGGGAGGGGGATACTTTACTACCTGTAATGTAGTGGTTACTTTCCATACATTTCCACCGTTTTTCGAGTGCAATAAGTGTAATCATTACAAGATTTCAAACTAAAAAGATAAATACTACAAACCAAACTATATATATATCGTATATAGATATATATATATATATATATATATATATATATATATATAGTGTGTGGCTGTGTTTTTTATGGTGTTTACATTTTTGTAGCTTGAAATCTTGTTGTGATGACGTGTATTGTACTGGAAACACAAAAGGATTTTAGAAAATTTTGGAGTGGTTACCGAACTGATGAATAATTATTCTATGAAAGTGTTGATTGTACTGAGGCATTTTTACAGCTACTTACAAGTTTGATTTTGTGGTAGAGGTTACTTTACCAGTGGTGTATAGGGTACTTAATTTATATTTGCAAAATGTTGTTTGCAATCTGCTTTTCCTCTTATCTATTGAAATACGATATTTCCATCCACCAATGGAGGTTCCTCGTCAGATTATTCAGGAGGCAGCAGATGATCACCAATCCCTTCAAATCTGTTCTCTCTCTCTACATGGTCAGACCATCACAACACACTTCGGACGATTCATATAAACTTTATCAGATTTTTTTTCAGATTTCGTTCAGATTTCATTAACCTTTAATTTCCTGACAATTCATTCCACAGGCTTGGACATTTCCTTCTTTCCTGGAATCGGAATCCCCGCGATCCCCTTCCATAAAGGGTGAGATATGACTCGGCCTTTCCTTCAGATACTTCTTCAGAGCTCTTCTTCCGCTTAGTAACTCGAGCGAAGCTCTCGGCAACTCGCCTGCTTCTTCTTCCCTCTTGTGACGATGCCTTGTCTCTTTTTTTTTCAATTTCTGCCATGACCTGTGACCTTTGTAGAGAGAATGAAATTAAAACTTATAGAGACGCGAGTATTCTCAATTCAAGTATTTCACTAGAATTTGCATGAGCAAAATGTTTATTTTTTTATTATTTTTTTTAACTGGTAGACGTACTGATGAGCGTTCTCCCTTTATTGCCATGGTTACCGCATTTTTCCATTGTTCCTAGAAGTAAGATGTTTATCGGCCCAGTTTTGCACTCGCTAACTTTGTGATGTTTCAGTTCAGTAAATCTAATTAGATGAAGTCCTTTGTTGCATAGCCATTTTACATAGTGACATCATTACTTGCAGTGATACCATCCTTTATCGTTCTTAATATTTTCGTTATACAGACGAAAGAAACTTTTTATGTAAATACTATATATATATATATATATATATATAATATATAATATATATACATATATATATATATATATATATATTATATATATATATATATATATATATATATGTTATATATATATTATATATATATATAGTATATATGTATGTATATGTATGTTACATGATTTACGAAATGTGCAGGCGCGCGCGCGAAAATACGGCACTTCTACATCCTTTTATAGGCATCGTAGTTATCTTCATTACTTTGATGTTCGCTTTTTTGTCCCACATTTCTCTCCTATTGTTCACTTTCCGCTTTTATTATTCCCACTCGGCATCAGGAGATGGAATCTTAATATTGATTGCGGCCGTTCGTCTCTCTCTCTCTCTCTCTCTCTCTCTCTCTCTCTCTCTCTCTCTCTCTCTCTCCTGGTACCAGACGTTCCGCATCGTTGCCTAGAAACTGCCGGAGAAGATTATTTTCGTATTTGAAATGGTAATTAGATATGTTTTTTGGGATAATCTCTGTCTCCTAGGATTTTCGAGAGAGAGAGAGAGAGAGAGAGAGAGAGAGCGAGAGAGAGAGAGAGAGAGAGAGAGAGAGATGGCTGACAAGTTGTCTCTCTTTTTTTCGTGCTGATGAAGTGTAGAAGACGAATTTGCATCGAATTTGCTTATGTGCCTTTATTTTTGTCTCTGTTTTTTGCTTTATTTCCAATTGCCGTCTTTCTCATTCTCCTCTTGGTGTGTTTCCAGCTTCTATCTTCGATTTTCCTGGGTCTAATTTATCATTACTGGCTTTTCTTTTCGGTTGATTTTGCGTCTCCTCTGGTCTTCTTCATACTTGCGTGTGTTTGTTTATAGTGTATAGTATATATATATGTAATATAGATATATATATATATATATGATATAATATATATATATATATATATATAGATTTAGTCTATATATGTTTATATAGTTATATATGTTTATATTGGCATATATATATATATATATATATAGTAAATATGTCATTATTTAAACATATATTATATATGTGTATATATATATATATTATATATATATATATATATATAATATATATATATATATATATTATGTGTCTGTTGAATATAACATACTAAAATATCATAGCTGTCCTCCATGGTTTATCGGACCTTAACGGTTGCAGACCCAAAAAGGTCAAGGCTGACCAAGTGGTAAATATAGAACAATCTCAGCCAAAGATCTTAACGTCTCTGTCTCTCTCTCTCTCTCTTGTGAGGTTGAGCTCTTTGCGTCATTTGTTAGAAAGCCAACGATGAATAGCAATAGAGAAGCGTCGTTTGAGCAATTTCCCGTAATTGTCTTCACTAATGCAAAGTCCTGCTCAGTGTAAGTATCCATGTATTTACCAAACAGTATACAGTATGCATTCAAATGAATTTGGGACATTTATGTACACATTTGATGTTACAAGATTTCTAGGCACATCGACATATTTGAAATCATGTTATTTCACATGAGGGAGTCATCAAATGGTCGAGATGTTGATAGTATCACTATTACATTGTTTAAGCAGAAAATATTTCCAAATCCCATGGTTCTGGATCGTATTTGGCAAGACTTGTATACGATTATATGTAAATGTGTATACATACATATATTATCTCAACTTACGCTCATTTACAGGTACACCTGGCAGATACAGTAGGGATGGCAGTACTTTAAAAGTGAAAAGAAAGTTACACCCCAACATTGCCAATAACAATCATAGTTATCATATATGAATAACAACATTTACAAATACGCCAAGCAGTAACGAAAATGATATTCGATAAGAGGGAAGTATGGGCTGATACTCTTGAGCAATACTGATCATAATGAGAGCAGCAGCAGAAATATAATCACAATAATGGTAAGACCTGTATTACGCATAAAATGGTAGCGATGGTTAGATATGTTTTTTAACAGAATTCATAGTAGAGACGGCAAGACATTTGTTTTGATAATAAACCCAAAGAAAACGACTTGTGCATGTCTAAGAACTACCGAGTTTCCAAGAGGGTAGATAATAAGATATAAAAGAGTAGGCAATAATAATGAAAAGATTTCAATAATCCTGGGAAGACAATGTGAATATAGCAATGAGTCGTACATAGCATTTGAGGTCATCCATAGTGTAATAAAAAAAATCTCTTTTGGAAACAGAAGTCTTATTACCCTATCTTGTCTACAATTTAGGTCTCTTCATAATTTTAAGATATTCTGGTGAAGCTGATTGCCGTTATTTATTAGTCGTATGGCTAATCGGATTAGACATTATTCGCTCAATGGTGGTAGTCGAATTGTACGGGTGATTTTCATTCAAGATTCGCGTAGCAGAGTTTTAGCAAGGCTTGTTCGTAAGGCTCCTCGGAATGTCAATAGTTATTCGTCCCGTGGTCTCCCGGGTGCAGTTCGTTCCAAGAGACCGCTCAACGTTACCTGTGTTCTATATCGGCCGAAAGTTTTGGGTCGCACGTGATAATATGGTCCAGATGCGGGACGTCATGCACAAATGTCCAGACGGTGATTCCCCGACAATCATTCGAGCTTTTCAATGTGCTTAAGCGATCGCGGCAGCAAAGACATGAACTGGGTCTTGGTTTTGAAGTAGATCATGTCTCCATTCATCGGCACTGTTAGAAAAAAAAGAAGTTATGTATATCTTAGTTTTACCAGACCACTGAGCTGATTGACAGCTCTCCTAGGGCTGGCCCGAAGGATTAGATATTTTTACGTGGCTAGGAACCAATTGGTCACCTAGCAACGGGACCTACAGTTTATTGTGGGATCCGTACCACATTATGTCGAGAAATGAATTTCTATCACCAGATACAAATTCCTCTGATACCGCGTTGGCCGAGCGGAGAATCGAACTTCGGACCACCAGATTGGTAGCCGCCGAGTGCGAAAACCATTCGTCCAACGAGGAACTTGCTCTGTTAGAGGCTAGAACGATGTCATAGGCGTAACAAAGGTTGTTTATTGTTATATCGTTGATATGAAACAGACAGGGCGAAGAATGCCACCTTGACGAAACCCGTCGGAGGAAATAAGTTGTATGAAAGTATATTGCCTCATTGAACGCACTATTGCTGCGTGGAGAACCACCAATTTAATACGCCACTTAAGTATAAGGGGATACTTCGTAGGAAGCTTCAAAAAGAGTTCTACATAGTTCACACTATTAAACGCTTCTCTTGCGTTAACAAAACAACAAAAACGAGTTAAGCAGTCATCCTTACATCCAAATAGGTTGTCTGAACTGCGTTGAAAGAAGAAAAGCATCACCCCAAGAAGATACTCAAATATCTTTAATGAATTTGTAGCTTATCTTTCATGAATGGTATTAAGTCAGCTAATGGTAGCTTATTTTTGATTAATGGTATTAAGTCAGCTAAAAGTATGGATTCTGGGAGAAACCCACGAA
>NC_061106.1:37945093-37947593 GCF_015104395.2 Macrobrachium nipponense
TTTTTTCCTTCTCTGGGAGATCTAATTTGTAATTTTCTTGGGATCTAATAGCCATCGGTTTTTCTCCCTATCGCGTATCCCTGTCTCATTTTTATTCGTGATTCCTGGTGTTTCCCCTCTTTATTCGGTGGATCCCTTTCTCACTCTGCTTGTTCTTCTCCCTCTCTAACATGATTTTGGTTTTATCACCCTTTCCCCGTATCTACATATTCTTTACATCCTCTTCCATCTTTTCTTTCCTCTTCTCCGTCGGCGACGTTTTTCGTTCGTTTTCTGCTTCTTCGCCTTCGTCCGTTTTTAGATTATTATTATTATTATTATTATTATTATTATTATTATTATTATTATTATTATTATTATTATTATTCGTAGAACTATTTGCTAATTTCAATAGCATTTCTCTATTTATATATTGAATAATTCCATTATCATTATTAAAAAGAATAAAATTCTATGCAACGGCATTTTATTTTGAAAATCGTTTGTATAAATTGTATTTTTGTAAACACTCTTATTAGTTCATTTATTTCACAGAAAATTAGATTTACTTGGCACCGTAACGTTGGTGTTACCTAACTCTCTCTTCTCTCTCTCTCTCTCTCTCTCTCTCTCGTAGCATTTTTTTTTTTTTTTTAGATTTGTCCGTTCGCAAATCTTTATTGTTTTTCCCCCCTCTCGTCCATCCATCTCTTTATTCCTTCCCTGCCATTTACTCTATGCAGTCTTCCGTGTCTCTTAATTCTTTGCATCTTCCCTCAGTTATTCATTTCCCTTTTCCACGTTTTCGGTTTATACATTTTTTTCCTCCTTTTTCCTTTTGCTTTTTTTTCCCTTCCGTTCTGTCCCTTTCTTTCCACTTGTGTTGTTTTCCTCTATTTTTTTAAAATTATTTTGTATGATTATTTTATCTATTCATAGGTAAATTCATAATAGTGATAATTTACGAAACGAAATTAAAAATTCTCTCTCTCTCTCTCTCTCTCTGAGCATGTGTGTGTGTTTGTGTGTTCTTGCGTTTTCCGTTTTCTTTGTTATCTCTTCGTAACTTAGAGAATCTATTCATTTTTCTTTTATTGCCGTAATTTATTCGTCTGTTTCTCCCCCTTGCACCATCATTTTTGCTTCCTCTTCTTTTCGCTTTCTTTTGTTTTTAGCAAAATTATAGTCCGTCGACAAGCGGAGTTAAACATTTATTCTTATTTTCGGTATTATTTATTTACTCGAAATAGCCTCTTGTAATTGCTGTTTCCTTTTTATTCTCGATTTTCTTTTCGCCGACTAGATTTATTTTTCTTTTATTTTCATCTCCCCCCTTTCGCGTTATGTATTATTGCCTCTATGTAATATAATTTTTTTTTTTAATTTCTTTTTCCAAGCTGTTACCACTGTCTTTTTATTTGTTTCGGATTTCATATTTTTACTGCCTATTTCTCTCGTTCTCCTTATATATATATATATATATATATATATATATATATATATATATATATATATATATATATATATATAGATATATATATAGATTGTCCTTTCTTCGTTCTACTTTTTGCTCGTGCATTCTACCTTGTATGTTATTATATCTCCTGCTTTTCCTTATTCCTCATTTTTATCTTCTTTTTTTCTTCAGTACACAGTCTTCGTTAGTCTTCTTATTCTTCTCTTCAGATATATATATATATATTTTTTTTTCTTTTCTCAACTCTTTCCTTTGTCCAACTGTTTCGTCTTTGCATATCCCTTGTTTTGTGTTTCTTATTTCTTCCAAAGGTTCTTAAATTATTGTAAATTAATTATTATTATCATTATAATGATTAGTATTATTATTATTATTATTATTATTATTATTAATTATTATTATTATTATATAGTTTACTGTTACTTGACGAATGGATGTTTCATCCATGAGGTGGCTCATGGAGCGCTAGGAAAGTTTTCTCTCTCTCCTCTTCTCTCTCTTCCTCTTCTCTCTCTCTCGGGATCCTTGTTTCTATTCCTACTCTAATTTTGATCACCCCAAACCTCTCCTTCCCCCCACTCTCTCTCTCTCTTTCTCTCTCTCTTCTCCCCTCCATCATCATCTCGTGGCTTCCTTCTTTTCCAACTTGTCTTCTGTTCAGTGCACTCTTCCTCTCTCTCTCTCTCTCTCTCTCTCTCTCTCTCTCTCTTTCCTCCGGACCCTTCATCACCCAAGGATGGTCCCCTCCTCCTCCTCCTCCTCCTTCTCCTCCTACTATTTCTCCACCACCACCTCCTCTCCTCCTCCTTTCCTCCTCCTCCTCCTCCCCTCGTAGTCCTCCTCCTCCTCCTCTATTCCCCTCGTCCTCGGCAGCTTGTTATGGGCTCCTTGTCACCCCTCACGCGTGCCAAAGGGAGGCGGAACTGGGTCGCCACCAGCTTGCTTTGTTTGTTTGTGTGTTTGTGTGCGCGAGTCGGTTTTGTTTGTTCGCCACCCCTCTCTCTTCTCTCTCTCTCTCTCTCTCTCTCTCTCTCTCTCCTGGTC
>NC_061106.1:37950093-37955093 GCF_015104395.2 Macrobrachium nipponense
TAGGTGATTGCCACAGCTGGAGTTATGTAAATTTTTAATGATGATGAATCTACATTTACTTATGTTATTTAAACTAATGTAAAGAAATATTGATAAAAAAATATTTGGAAATGAAAGGTAAGTATGAGGTATACAGGGATATAAAGTAACTTAATTGCTCTACTGAGATTAAATGTTACCAATATATGATCATGGCTATTGCGTCATGATGGAGTATTTGTTTTATTTTTTTAGAAATAAACCGCTATGCTACCGTGCAATGAGTGAAAGAGACTCCAATGCAATCTGCTTAAAAGATCTGATGCAGTTCATTTTCATTTGACCACCGAGCAAGGAAATAAAAAAAAATTAAGCTACCATCTTTCTTTAGAAGTATGTTTTTGATGTGCAGTACATGCACGTGTATATTTGCGTAAAAATGTCTACATTTAAAGAACCTTAGGATGTAAAATCCATTATATCTTTCTTGGCAGCATTTCACTGCATTGATGACGCAACTCACCAGGTGTATGAGAACTTTCTGTAGGAATACGAATGAAATTAGAAACTTGTGCGGTTAAAACAGTTGAGATTTATTATTTACCGGATGTGATAATTAATTCAAGTGTTTCGATTTTTATTCCGGGAGAAATCTCAGTCGTTCATGAAGTCATCGTCATTTCAGCTAATGATATATTTATGTGACGGCATACCGGCATTCTTTAATATGTGGGGATGTAGACGCTTTCATTATAGTTTTAGTGAAATGATATAATAGCGTGATTAAGTCATACGACCTTTCAAATTGATATCTGGGAAAGATAGTTCAGCAAGATAAAGCTTCTACTTGAATGAAAAAAAAAAAGTTCAACAGGTAAAGCTTCTCTCTGAGAAAAAAAGAAACAAGAAGGAAAAGTTTAACCAAGAAAAAAATTTAAAGCTTTATCTAAATGAAAAAAAAAAGTTCAAGATTTTAAAGTTCTTAAATAAAAAAAAATAAAAAAAAAAAAAGTTCAACATAAAGCTTCTCCTGATTGGAAAAAAAAGAAGAAAAGTTCAACAAGATAAAGCTTCTATCTAAATAAAAAAAAAAAAGTTCAACAAGATAAAGCTTCTCCTGATTGGAAAAAAAGAAGAAAATAAAAGAAAAGTTTCAACAAGGATAAAGTTGCTTCTTCTAAATGAAAAAAAAACAAAAAAAGTTCAACAAAGATAAACCCACCCCTACCATGATTAAGAAAAAAAAAAAAAAAACGAAAAAACCGAAAAAAAGCTCATCAAAGATAAAGCCCCTCTACCATGAAGGAAAAAAATAAAGAAAAAGCTTCAACAAGAATAAAGCCTCTACCTGAATAAAAAAAAAAAGTTCAATAAGATAAAGCTTCTATCTAAATGAAAAAAAAAATTCAACAAGATAAAGCTTCTATCTAAATAAAAAAAAAAAGTTCAACAAGATAAAGCTTCTACTTGAATGAAAAAAAAAAGTTCAACAAGATAAAGCTTCTATCTAAATGAAAAAAAATAAGTTTCACAAGATAAAGCTTCTATCTAAATGAAAAAAAAAGTTAAACAAGATAAAGCTTCTACCTGAATGACGTGATAAAGTCACGCAGACTTTCCAATTAATATAGGGTAAGAAAGGTTTAACAAGATAAAGCTCCACCTGAATAATGTGACAAAGTCATGCGGACTCTGATTGATATCTGAGAGAGACTGGTTTAACAAGATAAATCACTACCTGGAAGAAGTGAATAAATTCATGCGAACTTTACAATAAATATGTGTGGTATAATAATTTTACAAGGTAAAGTTGTACCTGAATAATATGATAAAGTTACGAGGAGTTTCTAGTTGATATTAAAGTCACGAGGAGTTTCCAATTAATATTAAAGTCATGAGGAGTTTCCAATTGATATTAAAGTCATGAGGAGTTTCCAATTAATATTAAAGTCATAAGTAGTTTCCAATTAATATTAAAGTCATGAGGAGTTTCCAATTAATATTAAAGTCACGAGGAGTTTCCAATTGATATTAAAGTCATGAGGAGTATCCAATTAATATCTAGGGAATAATGTCTTAAAAAAAAAACTATACCAATAATGTGATGGAGTCAAGCTGACCTCTTGTCATAATGTGTGGGATCTCATTATAGCAGAGTAGTTTGTAGTATATGGGAAAGAATTGTTGAATTAGGTAAAGATCTGCTTGAAGACTGATGAATCCAAGTGGACTTTTTTTTTTTTGTATGGAGCCAAAGTATAAAGAATATACGATTATTGACATTCCGTTTTATAGTTTTGTTTTATCCCTTAACTATTTATTCCCAGTTTAATTCGTTGATGTGTGCGTGGCACTACTAGCTACCAGTTAGTTAATCTTATGCAACTCTTGATCACTCTGTTGTACAACTTATAAATATTTTTTACCTATTAATACATAAGAAAAAAAGCAATTTAATGTTTAGAATCCTTATAACCTCTGGAATCCAAAGCGAAGTTATTTATGGTGAATGGGTATTAATTTTCTCTCATTTTCCACTTGGGCTGGGAATTTTATGACCTCGAAATGTGATATGTTAAAAATGTTCCTGAATATACTTCTATATTTCCAAGTTGTCGGATTTATTTCAACTTTGGCAAGTTGACTGGTATCTTTAACGTTGGTAAGTTGATAGATTGACATCCAAATCGGTAATTGTTGGATTTAAATTTAATTAGGAAAGTTTCATGTCTACACCAATGCTCGTAAGTCATCGGATTTATTGCACTGACGAGTTGTTCGTTATATTTACTTGAGCACGAGCGTAGGTAATCCGATAGATTTTTTTTTTTTTTTGACAAGTTGTCGGTTGTATCTCAGTGATATCGAAGTCAGCCCTCTCTCTCACCGATGGCGCTCTATACGAATATCCTTTAAAATTCAGCGCCAGCAGCTTTCTGTCATCCTTCCTCCTCAACTTCTTTGGATTTATATGGATATTCGGCTATTTTTCAAATTGCGTGGTGTGTATAGGATACGTGTCGTGTAAACTGGTATTTGTAAGCGTATGGCAAAGATATGTTTGTCCTTGTTTTGTGTGTATGTCTGTGCGTACTTAGTATAAGCCTCTCTCTCTCTCTCTCTCTCTCTCTCTCTCTCTCTCTCTCTCTCCATCTCTATATATATATATATATATATATTATATATATATACATATATAATATATATATATATATATACATATATATTATATATATATATATATATAACATATCATTTTCTTCTATTCTCTTGCACGTGGTTTTACGTGTGCATAATATAATGGTTGTTCCTTTTAATGTATTACAGCCTTATCTTTCATCTTTTTATCTACATTGATAAAATATATAAGTCAGATGTGACAGAATGTCTTCAACTTGATGTGTATAATGATAGGTTTACACATTACCATAATCTGGCGATACTAAAACAATGTTTGTCGAAGCCGCAATGTTTTTTGATAACGTCAGTCTCCTAATATTTGGTAACATTATCGAGGGTCGAAAGTATATAAATCGTTTCATCATTTCATCTATGTTCTGCCTTTACACAAACCCACGTACCCATAGCATTCTCCGAGTTGCATCATAATAAATTACAGAGAAGTGAATTGTTCATACCGTTTTTAACAAACTGGGAAAGCGAAGGAATGTTCTTGATTGTACTATTCCATTATCCCTTTGGAAATCTGTAAAATATTTTGGAAAAGCATCAGATTTTTCAGTCTTCCTTTCGCAATTCCAAAACCCTTTGAAAATCTGCAATTCCATTATCGCTGAAAATCTGTAAAACGTTTTGGAAGAATGATTGAATATTTCCTCTCTTTCGTCATTCTATTTATCCTTTTGAAACCCTGTGTAAAGTCTTGAAAAAAAAAAGAGAGAAAAAAAGGCCTGGTGAATTTTCTTCCTTCCTTGCGTCATTCCATTCACCTCAAATACACAACAGGGTCATACAGGTCGTTACTCCAGCTTTTAGACAGATGCGCGTCAAAAAGTTTTTCAAGTTTACTCTCTCTCTCTCTCTCTCTCTCTCTCTCTCTCTCTCTCTCTCTCTCTCTCTCTCTGTCATTCAGTCTGGGCCTTCACCTATTTTTGAGGCTGGGCAACTGCGTCCCTAGTTTGAGCCCAGGTTTAGTTGGCCATTGATTGTGTTCACGCTTTCTTACAATTAGGTATGTGTAGGAAATGAAATAAAATGTGAATGTATGTATTTTTGCACAGTTCGCACGCATAATCGAGTTTGTGTGTTTTTAACATTAATTAGTTCCCACTAACAAGAGTTGGGTCTAGAGAAAAACATGCACAGTGGTCACTGACACATTCTCACTTTGTTGAATCGTGGATAAACCCCCTGTGCGGAAGACTTCCACAGTATTACCGCTTCCTACACCTGCGGAGAAGACTCATCAATGAACCCCCTTATAATCACAGTCCCTTTCATATTTGTCTTGCATATATTCACCTACATTGGCCAACAGTGCATTTAGATTACGCCAGTAGACAGTTCACTTCAACAATTTTAACCTTTATGCCGTAAATATCAGGTTTTACACTTCGCTTCCACAAAGAAGATTTGACTCAACAATTATACATTCGTACTTCCTACTTTGATTTCTGTACAAACTCCAAGATTCTTCCCAATCTTTTGCCTATACCTTACTGCCTTTTCCACTTTACCTGTTATGTGATTCACCTCTGCTCTGATCGTTACCGTTATCCTTATTTTTACTCCCAAACACCTAATCTTGCCAACTACTTTCATTTTTCCATCATCCATATCAACATTAATTGCTCTGTGTTCTAGATTTCCATTTACCCTCTTAACATTATCAAATGCACATTAAACGTTTCTAGTCTTTATTTCTCTTTGCTTCACTCCTACCTTCCACACTCTAAGATACCTTCAGCATACTCAATTAATCTTTCCAGAACTGTATTAACTTTAGTCAACTTACTTCAATTTGCATTTTTTTTTCTGAGATCTACATGTCCGTGAACACC
>NC_061106.1:37960313-37972813 GCF_015104395.2 Macrobrachium nipponense
AAAGGTTTGGTTGTAGTGATTGAATTCGCCGTCCGGTAGCAGTGCCTCTGGCAAGGGCACCGTTGCTCCGAGGTTGTGGAATTGATGGCAACACGCAATTACCCTCCTCCTTCCTCCTCCTCCTCCATCCTCCTCCTCCTCCTACCTACTGGAAGGTGAAACAGCCGCGAACACTATTGGCTCCGCTGTGTCCCTAATAGTGCCAGGGGAAAATAATCATCCAATCAGTTATTCCCCTGGTGGGTATAATCTCTGCGTGTCATTTCGAAAAGACATTGTTTTTCTATCTTCCTCTGTTTTTTATTTTTATTTTAGTTTATTTTTTTTCCTTTTTTCTAGCGCAACAGTTCTTCCGAGGGGAATAATACCGAACTTTTTACCCGGGAATCGCCTTTTAAAAATACCGCCAACTTTTTTCAAGCGCTCGATGTAGTACACCCTCCTTTCTTTCCATGTCGTCTGGAAGCCATCTGTAAAGTTGAAACAACAACAACAACAAAAAAGAAATGATTTGTAGCGACATGGAAAATGCCACAGGTGTGGCATTAAAACAAACTGGTTTTGATTGACAAGATTAATGAGCACCAGGGCTCTTGCCAGGAGCCCTCATGTAAATGTTTGTGTGGTTGATCTGGAAGGAAATATAGAACTTCCTTATTCTTTTACTGAATTTTATCTCTTGGTTTTCTCCAGTGTTTTTTGTATATTGTTATTGATTATATATATATATATATATATATATATATATATATATATATATATATATATATATATAGTTGTGTATGTCATGGTTGATTTTACTCGCATCGCATTCCTACCTCAATACAGTTTTCCTCGCATTTTATTTAGTATTTGTGTTCGTTAATTTGTTAGTTTATTTCTTCTGTTTTAGTAAGTGGTCTGGTCTCTTTATGTAGTATTTTCCTTTACCTTATGTGAATAATAATAATTATTATTATTAAATGATTAATGAATTATATAAATGTGGTTTACTCGTTTGCCACATGTAATTCACTGTCCATTTTTTTTTACAAATGAAAGATATATGTTGACTGACAGTAATGTTATTGTAAAAATTATTATTATTGTTGTTGTTGTTGCTATTGCACTCAAAAATTATGTCATGTCTTTTGAATTTGGATACGAATACTATTATTCAAAATTTTGCTTGAAGTTGTAGTTATGGTCCTACGCACTCTCTCTCTCTCTCTCTCTCTTCTCTCTCTCTCTCTTCTCTCTCTCTCTCTCTCCTCTCTCTCAAATTGCAGTAATATACGTTATTATAATACTGGAAATGTAATACATTTAAACATGCATCAGCCTGGCTTAATGTCTTGGGTGTTCTTGTAGTTCTTAGCCTGTTTTATCTATTAGGTAACTATTCAAAGTTGACAGTTAATGTGAATGAGCAATGATACTTTTCAATAGACGCCCATTTATTTTTCACCATGTTAATTCTACAGAATTCATAACAGTCTCCGTATCTCCCTAGTCATACAAACTTTTCTTGCTGTGACTAAGGCTGATAAGGACATTCATGCCAGCCTCGATCTCTCTACTTAAAGGAAATATTTCCATAAGGAATAAATTAGGTCTTCTGTGTGCACTCTATTGGCTGTTCTTATCAGGGCGCCCATAGGCCTGTCTCTTTTGTTTCTCTGCGCTTAATTTTTTTTTTTTTTTATGTGTTTTCCTTCTGAGTAATTCTTCCGGTAAAGATTTTATGTATATCACTATAATAGACAGCAGGTTGGATTGCTAACTACATTTTACCCTGGTTTTACAGACTAATTTTGCCATAACTAAATTTGTTTATTATCTGAACCTGTGCTATCAGGACTGACGTTGAATTTCTTGAGAGTTATCAGGTCTAACATAGAGTTTCTTAAGAGTTATCACGACTAACATTGAATTCCTTGAGAGTTAGTTATCAGGATTAACATTGAGTTTCTTGAGAGTTACCAGGACTGAAATTGAGTTTCTTAAGAGTTATCAGGACTAACACTGAATTTCTTGAGAGTTTTTAGGACTAACATTGAATTTCTTGGGAGTTACAGGTTTGAAACTGAATGTCTTAAATGTTAACAGAACTAAGATTGAATTTATTGAGGATTATCAGGACTAACATTGAGTTTCTTGAGAGTTATCGAGACAAAAATGTTGAATTTCGAGTTATCAAAGATAACATGAGTTTTCTGAGAGTTATCGAGACAAACGTTGAATTTCTCGAGTTATCAGGACTAACACTGGGTTTCTTGACAGTTATCTGGACTAAAATCAGATTTCCTAAGTGTTACCAGAACTAAAATTAGATTTCTTTACAAGTGATATCGGTACTAAATTTTAACTACTATATCCCCGCGAATCAGAATCAGAATTGAATTTCTGGAACAACATTATCAAACTAATGAATTCGTGAGGTCAGTAGATCTGTAATTTATACATATCTGTCCCTGCCAAAGGAGACGTTCTCAGTCGCAGAATTTCTTGAGAATTTGGAATATATATATCGTAATATTCTTCACTGAAGAAGGTTTTGAAGAGAACTGAGACGTATTCCAGATTGGAAGACATTTATTTCTTGATCTGTGATTTCAGGTTGAAGTTGAACTTTCTTGTGCTAAAATGAATTTGGCTCGCGCTCTCTCTCTCTCTCTCTCTCTCTCTCTCTCTCTCTCTCTCTCTCTCTCCCTTCGTTAGATCTGAAACCTCTGAATCTTTCCTTCTTTTCCATTATCTATCGTTTTCTCTGACCCCCTAAAAATCTATTTTGCCTTCTGAACTTCGGATTTTGCATCTCTCTCTCTCTCTCTCTCTCTCTCTCTCTCTCTCTCTCTCTCTCTCTCTCTCTCTCTCCATTGCAGTTCTTGTTGATAGTCTTATATCTTGCATTTCATTTTGTAATTTTCATTCATATGATGATTCATTCTTTCTCCTTTAAACTTTCATATTCCTGGTTCTCCGTTTATTGTTTCCATCTCGTTTTCCTGCAGTTTTGTTTTTCTCTCACTTTCCTTTTGTTATTGTCTGCTCTTTCATCGTCTTTTCATCTGCACATCGACTACTCTACTTCCCATTAAAAATGAATGATAACTCATTAGAATAGTTTACGTTTCAGGTAACTGTGTATTTCACAGACCATTCTACTTTTCGTTTTCTGTTATAAGTATTATTTTTATTATTATTTTTTATTATTCGTATTTTGAAGTCTATTTTTCCGTCTTATTCGCTCTTATAATCTGTTAAGTATTCAGTTTCCTTTTTCTCGTGCTTCCATTTTAGCCATTTTTATCATTCAGCTTTCTATCTGTTTCTCTTTATTGTGCTTTCGTTCTTTATACCTTTTCTCGCGTTTATTTTCTTTTAGTTTCCTTTCTACCTTATAATATTTCTTGCAACTGATCTTTAGAATGCGTATTTTTTAGAATTGCGTTATTTTTTTATTTGAATTTTTTTTTTTTTTTTTTTTTTTTTTTTGCGTAGTTGACTCTTTGGTTGCACTTTCTCACTTTAGCATTGTTCATTTTCTTCTATTTTTATTTTTTGTGCTTTATCAGTTTTTAATTTACTATGCTTGTTCATTTTTATTTGAAGCGATCTCTACCATTAATCATTAACGGAGACGTCTCTCTTCTTTTTTATTCAGCATTGTATCCACGTTCTCTGCTTATTGCTTTATTGTGCTTCTCCGATTTTGTGTACTAAATCCCAACTCCTTTCTCGGGAGACCACGGTCGCATCTTACTATTTTATTAATGTTTTCCTATTTCGATCTGTTCATTTCTTCCAGTCCCACATCTACCACTTCTACCGGACTTCTCCTAGTCATACCTACTACTATAATTTGCGTCATTTGCGTCACACTTCAACGAACACCAGCTTCAGAACCTTCAGGCCACTGCTGCGTAAAGCTACAGCTTCATTTTAGTCCTTTACTGATAAACTTTGAGAACTTGTAATTTGACGTCTGTTTGAACGTTCTCTTATGTTAACATCCGTCCGTCCTCTCGTCTGTCGGTTTGTCCATGTGTCAGTGTGGGTCTGTTTTATTTGACCTAAGACACCAGAAGGCCTCTTTTCCATTGTTGAAGTGATTTCAGTCAAATTTGACAAAAAAAAAAATGTTAGGCTTTGATGAATAAATTTACAATGGAGAATGTCTGTGGCGCTTACCTTGTCATCAGTTCGAACTATTGCAGTCAAACTTGGCTTTAGCAACTGAGCTTCCGTATTACCTCAGTCAAAATTCGTGCTGAAGTAGATCATAATCCACAGACTACCTTGTAGCAATGCGTGCATGAAGATATTCCATCTGTTTATCTTATCTGTCCATCGTCTTCCTGTTACTTGCTGGAAGAACTTGTGTCAACCTTGGTGCAAAGGTTATTAGGGTGTCCAACAGCATGCTTACCTATTCAATGCAACTTCTTCCAAAATAGACCGTCGTGCCTGGTTAGGCATGATGGGAGATCGTCTGTCTGCCCATCTGTCTGTCACGCTTTCTTTATCTTAGCCCCTCCTACACGGTTGAAGAGATTCCTGTTAAGCTTTTATGTCTAACTTAAAAATATAATCCAGCAGCAGCGAACTTGCGCTACTTTCAGTATACACTTGTGCTTTTATCGCATATTCTCTTTCATCATTTCCATTTCCCGTTTTACTAACTTGTTTCTTCCCTTTTTTTTTTCGGAATTCGGTACATCCATCCCAGCCTCGGGTCTTCTTCTTATTCCTCCCATTCTACCTTGTTATTGTCCTTTTCCTCTTATCATTCTTCCTTTTCCTCGTGTCTCTCTCTTCATCTTCATCTTCCTTCGTCTCTTGTCCTCTTTCATTCTTCCTTTCTTTCTTTTCTCCCCCTCCTCCTCCTGGCAGCGTTGATAAGTTCTACTGCGCTCCACATTTTGACTTCCACCCCTTCATCCCTTATTTTGATTTCTCATTCTCCCTAAATTAAACCTCTCTCTCCTCTCTCTCTCTCTCTCTCTCTCTCTCTCTCTCCTCGTCATCCTAACATCTTATCTGCACTTCCTTTTCACTGCTTTCTTTACATCCTTTCGTTTTAACCAGGCCAGTTCTTCTTCTTCTTCTTCTTCTTATTATTATTATTATTATTATTATTAATTATTATTATTACCAAAATTATTATTAATTATTATTATTATTATTATTATTATTATTATTATTATCATCATCATCTAGTCTGTTTAATTTTTCTGTCAAATTTGCTTGTGGACGTTTTCTCTCCTCAGCTTTTTTTTTTTTTTATTTTCTTTCTTTTTTTTTAACATCGTATTTTCCTCTTGAGCCGTCATTTATTCATCCTTCCCCCTCGTCTTTTCTTTCCTTACCTCGGAACTACCATCTCTCTCTCTCTCTCTCTCTCTCTCTCCTCACTCAATCTCATCCCTTGCTCTCCTCTCTTTTGCATTTTATGGGACCCTTGCTGACCCTGCTCACTCTCAAACTCACGACCCCGCCCATACTCAAATGCCGCCCTTACGCCCGCGCACATTCGGGCGCGCACACACAGACACACACACTCGCGCTCATAAAAATACACACGCATGCATGGAGGAGAGAGAGATTATATATACACTGTGTTCCAAGTACGTCCTTGTACATACGCCAAGGCATACACACACCGCACAAGCAAAAATAAACTAGATTGGTGCTCTCTCTCTCTCTCTCTCTCTCTCTCTCTCTCTCTCTCTCTCTCTCTCACAAATAATTTTAGTTTGGCTTAAACCATATCCTTTGGCGTTAACCATACCCCTGGGCGTTCGTTATATATTTTATCTCTCTCTCTCGTCTCTCTCTCTCTCTCTCTCTCTGCTCTCTTCTGTGTAATTTGGTTCATTTTTTTAAATTAACGTTAACCACTATAAACTTGGCAATTCCTTTGTTTCGTAACTTAATCACTTCATATTTTTTTTATTACTTTTATTTTTTTCGATTTTTCTACTCCTATCATTCACACCTTCATCCTATAGCAATCTCCGTTCCACCTCCCCTTTCACCCATACCCCTCCTCCCCCCTTTAGTCAGTGCCTTTCCTTTTGCATTCTTCATTCTTATCCCCTCCATCCTCCGCGCTATCTACCTACCTTTATTCTCTTTTGATCCACGTCCGCATTTATTCCTCGTCGTAAGCTCGCCTGTTTCTCACGCTCATTTTATTCCCTCGAAATTCTTGACTCTAATTGGTTCTAGTAAGTAGCCGAGTAGTAGTAGTAGTAGTAGCAGCAGCCTTTGGGAGGAGGCTACTTCCATTTCCATGCGAAAAAAAATAAAGAGGCCACCAGATAAGAGGAAGCGGAAAGGGGTGATAGCAGCAAGAGGTGAAAGATGCATTAGACAGCAGGAGGGAATAAAAGGGGTTTGTTGGGAAAACTATAAAATTGAAAAGGACGCCCAGGAGAAGGTAAATGGAAGAGATGTGTTTTGACGGAGGAGGGATGGAGCAGGTTGAGACAGAATCAGGTGACGGAGGTTTTTAAACTAATGAGGGGGCGTTGATGGCTTCTTCGACGTAATAAAGAAACAGACGCAGGGATTACGATGAATATGGTCGGAGGACGATAACTCACATGTAAGACGAAAAAAATCGTTGTGCAGAGAAATGTTGAACATTTTTAGACGGCACAATTAGAAGGAGTTACAAGGATTAGGAAGTCTCAAAGACTTGTTAGTCCATCCGAGGAGACATCGTGTGCTCACTTATCTGTAGGAGCAGGTTTTACTGTGCATTCACAGTGTCCTAATGATTCTGTCTAGCTTTCTTTTAAACTCTTCCACACTGTTGCTGTTTACAACTTCTGGTGGCAGTTTATTAAACGAAGGAAGTAGGCAGTTTTAGACGAGCCTGTTAAACAGAATAACTCAAAATTGAATGGCGTTGGACGGATGGAGTAGCTGGTAAATAGGCGCAGGGATCTTTTGCAAGTTAAAAAAATATGATAAAAAAACCTAGCAGTAAAGTTAAATTCAAGACAACTTCAGAGGTCAGAAGATGTTGAATATAATAATAATTAAAAAAAAAAAAATAGAGGGTAAAACTTTAAGCAAAAATAAAAATCCAAATGAAATTGGCGTTAGAGACTGAAAAGCCGAATAGCTTTTGTAAAGAAGGAAAGTATTGAATACATATTAACTAGTTGTGTAGAAAGACTGAAAGTGTTTGGATGGGAATGAAATTCTTTGCCAGAATATGTACATGGGAGAGTGACTAGTTTGGCGTAAAAATAGGAATATGAGACAAGGATGTGCTACACCTCCTTGGCTGCTTAATACCTTTATGAAGTGGTGCGAGCGGCCAGAGAAAGAAAATGCGGAAAGTAATTTTGCGAAGTGTGGAATAGATAGCGTTCGCAGGATGTATAGTACTGATTGTGATAATGAAGAGAAAGTGCAAAAGTCAGTGAAAGAAGTGGAAAGTATCTGCAATAGGAGAAAATTAAGAGTAAATATGGGCTAAAAGTAAGGCAACTAGGGTCATGAAAATCAGCAGGATGAAGCCATGACAGCAAATAGGGATTTTAGAGGAATTGGAAGCAGTTGAAAGATACGGGTATTGGTATTTAAGGATAAACACACCAGATGATCGTGGGGTAAGGGAAGAGCCACAAAATAGGTCAAGCAAGATAAGTAACGAATCATGTGCAAAGGATACAAGGGTCAAGCAAGAAAGGTAGCTTGAAGCTGCTGACATAAGCTGTTTTCATTCTATATACTGTATGATAAAATTTTACTGGAGGTAAAAGGTTGCGTACAGGTGAACGGATGAATCAGATTGAAATCTTGAAATGGTTTGCTCATGTATTGAGAATGGAGGGTATGTTTGTGAAAATAATAATTCAGAAAAAAAAGGAGGACATAGTGCAAGCTCTCAAAAAGGCCGGATGCCTTGTACGTAAGTTATTGGAAATGAAGGTCGTGTATTTCCAGAACTGTGAGAAAGAGTGCAAGATAGAGGTGATTGGCGCTGTGTGTATAAGGGGACTCGATGCTCTACTGATAAGCCCTCTTTGTAAGTGTATGAAGCTGCTAAAATTTTGGAAGGTTTCTGTACGGGGCGTTCATCCACGATTCAGCAGATAAAGTATGACTAGATGAGTGGCCGTTGATTTTTGTTTTTTATGCCAATTCCCCCCTTCCCCCACCCCTCCCCTCCTTCCCCTACCATCCATCTTAGTGGGAGCAGCTGTCGTTATATAAATATATACATTATATCTATATTATTATATATATATATATATATATATATATATATTATATATATATATATATATAATATACCGGCTATTGTTTTATGTGTGTATGTATATATGTATCATGTGTAAAGTATTACGTAGTGTGCAAGTGCATTTTGTGTGTAATGAAGTGGAAATATGTATTTATATATATACTGTTACTAACTTTTCAGTCGGTATTGCATTATTAGTTTGCCTTGCAACTACTAACTTTATTGTCATTTTTATTAATTGCTCTTTCAGTGCTAGTACTGACATTGTTCTATAGATTTTCATTATTCGGTTCGCTGTTCATGGCTGTCAGTTGGCCCTTCCTGATGTTAGCATGAAGGATATTACCCTTTTCTAACATTCCTTTAGTCCTCTCTCTCTCTCTCTCTCTCTCTCTCTCTCTCTCTCTCTCTCTCTCGTATATCATTATGTTTCCTTCATTTTTATCCGAGATCGCAAACCCTCTTTTATGATTTCGTATTTTTATTTGCGTTTTTCCTTTCCCCTCATCATCAATTCCTACTCTCTCTCTCTCTCTCTTCTCTCTCTCTCTCTCTCTCTCTCTCATCATTCACGTTTGTCGCACAAGCAAATGACCTCCAACGCGCCTGAAATCATCATACCTCAGCCACCCCCATTTGTTCATCTCCGTTCCTCTGTTCTGCTGATTTATCATCCTTCTCTCTCTCTCTCTCTCTCTCTCTCTCTCTCTCGTGAAGTAATAGGTTTCATCCATTCTCTCTCTCTCTCTCTCTCTCTCTCTCTCTCTCTCTCTCATACAGTTTCAATTGTTAACGTTTTATCTTTTTTAGCATTTTTATCTGTATCTATCTTATATATGTATACACATATGTGTATATATATGCATACATACATTTATATATATGTATGTATATATTAATTCATATGCGTGGGTGTTTTTTTCAATCAGCTCATTTTTTTCCGTAATCGTAGAATTAAATAATAGCATATACTCTCTCTCTCTCTCTCTCTCTCTCTCTCTCTCTCTCTCTCTCTCTCTCTCTCGCTACACACACACACACACACACACACACACAACGTAATTTTAGACGACTAAATAAAAACCCAGTTCTTTATTAGACATTAGCAAAATCGATATCTACAAATCCTGATGGAAATAGAGATCATTTTCATATTTATGGCGAATTAGAAAGGACTCGAATTGAGGAGCAATATTAATAACAATAAAAAGAAAAAGTTCACGAAAGGACTTCCGCAGAAGGATTCCGAAAACTCAATACTTCTACAGACTCAATACCTCTACATAGGTTTGTAGCCGTGGCTCTGCGTTCCATTACTGTTGGCTAACTGAATGTACTGTGTTTATACGTACGGAATTATTAATATTAGCTTACAGTATATAGAGTACATCTTTTAAACAGCTTATTTTGATATATATGTTATGTACTGCATTAACGTACGAGCATTGCTTTTGAAATAATCTTTGTATTCGGGGTACGATTAACATATTATCACAGTTTTAGAATTACGGTGTTTGCTCCATTGTTTATAATGATTATATTTTTGTAGTACAGCGCATAATTATAGTTTTCGGAGAATTCGCCGTTATGTATATCTTCATGCTTTATAATTAGTTAATTTTATATATGTATATTGGGACTTTCCTTAAAGTAATACATTGCATATATATATATATATATATATATATATATATATATATATATATGTATATATATTGTATATATATGTGTGTGTGTATGTATGTATATATGTACGTGTGTCGGAGTCGTCTCGAGGAAGATGAGGTTTATTACATTTTTCTGAACCTTTTTTGTTATTCCAGTCAAGCCTAGGCTGGAAATAAAGGCATCAGCTGATTGTGCATTAAACACAAAGCTTAGAATTTAATGTTTTACAAGCATATAAATTTGTTGTGCCCTGCCTTTTTTTCTGATCTGTTTTGTTTTTATTTTAGTTTTTATTTTCAGATATTCCCTTCATATTCAATCTAGACATGTTATACTTACGTTTCCCCATATCTCTTTGCGTGTTTTTCCATGCTATATCATTTCATTTCATCTTAGGTATTTCAATATTCCTTTCGTATGACAATGTGAAAAGGAAAGAGTGATCCTGGTTCCATTTCTGATATTTTAATACTCCTGCAATTTATTATTGGCCTTCACTTTCTGCATTATCCCTTTCTCGGCCAGTTTTCTTCTTGTCTTTTAGGTCATAATATTCCTTGTGCATCCGAGAGATAAACCAAAGGAAAGATTAGAAGTTCATTCGTGTTTTCTTTTTTTTTTATGATCAAATTTTATCCGTCTCTGTTTTTGCTTCGGTGACCACTTGTGTGTGTGTGTGTGTGTTGGTTTTTTTTTTTTTTTGATGCAGTTCTTGTTGTGCCACTTTTTCGTTTTTTTTTCTGTCCCCCCCGTTTCATTTTGTCTTTTTTAGTCTTTTCCTGTGTCGCATATTCGCTTCGTATTCCGACGGAGGGGGGGGGGGGGGTGGTGGTAGGTTGTAAAGGGGGAAAGGAGGAGGATCTTGGTTTCATTTACGCCTGACCAGCCCCGCTGGTCAGCTAGCTACTTCCTGATCGACCCGCGTAGGCTTAGCTTAGTGGATTACTGCACGCATATCGCCGAGGCCAAAACCCTATCCCTTCAAAATGAAAAAAGGGGGGGTGTAGTGAGGGGACGGGTAGGGAAGAAAAACATGATAAAGAGAAGGAGACATAGCAGACGTGAGATATATAGTAATATATAACAAGTACTATCTAAGTCATATATATATATATATATATATATATATAATAATACTATATATATCAAATAATCAGATCACCGTGATTCGTATAAATTATTCGAGCTACAAAATGTCCTTTAATATCTAATTCGCTCTACCTCGGAATTGATATATTTTCGTTTATGTAAACCGAAGGGGGATTTTTTTAGTTTAGTTTACATATATGAAAATATATCAATTCGAGGTAGAGCGAATTAGATATTAAAGGACATTTGTAGCTCGGATAATATATTATATATATATATATATATATTATATATATATATAGATATATATATATATATATATATAAGTATGTATGTATCTATATATGAAGATAAAAAGGCCCAGGCCCTAATAATCACTATTTGAACGTTGCAACCATATTTTTCGAGCACTTCTGTGCTCCTGATCACTGGTAAAATATGATCAGGAGCACTGAAGGAAGTGCTCGAAGTACATTGTTGCAACGTTCAAATAGTGTTTTATGGACCATTTATCTTCATATTATACTGTTGTATTACAGTAAAAGACACTCATATATATATATATATATATATATATATATATATATATATATATATATATATATATATATATATATATATTATATGATTTGAACCGTAGTTATAATTTAAAGAACAAGACATGATACAGAGAAGGAGACAGCCAGTTGAAGATATATATATATATATATATATATATATATATATATATATATATATATATATATATATATAATATTATATGTATATAATATATATATATACGTATATATAAATTTTTTTTTTTTTTTTTTTTTTTTTTTTCAAATGGTAAGTAAAATATACAGAAAAGACATTATAAGTAGAGGGAGCCATTTATGTACGGTATATATAGAAAATATATTCAGCAGGAGATATACATATATTGAAATTGCAACTAGAATTTAAAGAATAAGACTTGAAAGAGAGGGAGATATAGACTTATGTAAAAACAACCTTCCATAAGAAACACAGGCAAACGGAGATATATTTTCAAGTCGTAAGTAGACTGTAAAGACAAAGGCGTTTATAGGAAGGAGTCATAGACTATATATAAAAAAAAAATCGTTAAACTGACTTCAGGAGACGAAGATATATATTCAGATTGTTAATACAAATTAAAGGAAAAGACAGTAAAGAAATCACCCATAAATTTGTGGTTTGTTCAATAAAATCCGTCTAAAACGACATCGGGGTACGGAGGTATTTATTCAAATAATGAATATATATATATATATATATATATATATATATATATATATATATATATATATATATAAAGATTCAAGAAATGGAGACTTACTCGTACGCAACATAGGCCTTAGGGTTCCTATAAATTCAGTTAAGGGGTCACAGGCAGATGGGAGCGATTTTTCCCGAATTGTTTATGAAATAAAAAAAGAAAAAAATTAGTTACAGAGAAAGGGAAAATTTGGTTTAGTGCAAAACATTAAAGAAACGT
>NC_061106.1:37977813-37992813 GCF_015104395.2 Macrobrachium nipponense
TTTTTTTTCCAAAACGATACCCGACACGATCCGTGTAATTGCAATTGCCCACACACGAGAGAGAGAAAATGCCGACTGTAAGAAAAATGACGTCATGGTCTGTTTAGAAGCACTGTGACGTCATAGGAATTGAATTCTTGTGTTGATATTTATGCGAATTCATGAAGTGAGATCAGTTACTCCTATTGACAAGTTAGTTTGGAGATTTGAGGTTCCATGTAACTTCCTTGCAATTTGCTACACTTGTTGAAATATAGAAAAATATCTGGGCGTCATATTTGCATCCATTAAAATCCTTATGCTTATTTATGCGTTCAGTGAAAATAACACGACATCCTGTGGTTACTGGTTGTGCACGTTATCGAGCAAGGGAAACTGTGCTCAAATATCGTCATCAGATAAAGAATTACTCGCCATTTATCGTCATATGAGGTTAGAGTAACAACATCCAGGTCGATCCTAATTCTTCTTGAATCATTAATGACTACATTCCAACTTGTGGTTTTATCCGTTGTATTTGTTTACTTTTATTCGTTTATTTGCGAGAGCTTGAGATGCTAGAGATACAGCGTATTTGATTGTGTGATTCAACCTTGAGAATTTCGCTCACAAAACGTAAATGGAGGCCCTTGTATAATACCGATAATGCTCCTTCTTTATTTTTTGTTGTAAGAAAATATCAGATCTTTATTTATCGTCCTGGCTAATGGAGACAAAAAAAAAATTAGTCTTGGTGTCACTGGATCATCCAACATAAAATGAGAGATCAAGCTGTAATTTCATTCTGACCAAGGAACACGGAACCCCGCAGAAATGTTTGGCATGACCTTAACGTTTGAGACGTAGCTATTTGGCTATAGTTTTATTCACGTCCTTTTCGCTGCTTTACAGAAAGCTCAGGACTCAATTTTCAAGATAGACGGGAGAAAATCGTGCATATCAAACCTTCTGTACACCAAGTATATCATTCATTGTCTCGTCAAATTTTTTTCGAAGCATTTCATCACGATTTTACAAATGCCAATTCCTCTAATATTGGTGGTTTCAGAGAAATTCAAAATAGCAGTCGCTGCCAAGTGCCAGGATGTTGTAGTGAAATTACCGGGACGGAAGGTGTGTTCTACGTAGTCACATACAGATTTTTAGCATACAATTTTCCGTCATTATGCATATGCTCCTGACACCGGTCGGTGAATACCCAATTTAACAATAACAACCACACGCGTGTAAGCTGCTTATCACAATGCGCTAACAAGGAACGCACGCAAAACATATTATTCAATCTGAGTTAATCTCATTAAAATCAAAAGGGCTTGTTTATGATAGCCAGGTTCTTTTTGAGCCTTTGTTTGTTTGGGCAGTCGAGGACTCTTGTCTGTCTAGCCTGCGTCTGTTGTGGGAAAAACACCTGTGCGTGTTTTCTCCCCCTCTTCAGTTCTTTTTCCTCTGACGGTCACTCTTGACAGTTTTCTTGCCAGAGTTTTACAGTGATCTTGACTTCCTGACGTGACTGCAGTCTTGTCAGGAGTTTGACAAGGATTATGGCGTCTTGACAGTTTTGCTTGCTACAGTTCGTCAGTGATCTTGACCTCCTGACCGCTGTCGTGTCAGGGGTTTGACAAGGGTTATGACCTCTTCATAGTTTTGCCTGCCACAGTTCGACAGTGATCTTAACCATTGTCTTGCCAGTGGTTTGGCAAGGTTTATGATCTCCTGGCCGTTTTCTTGCTAGAGTTTGACTGTATTATTGACCTCTTGACCACTGTCTAGTCAGGGGTTTGGGAAGGGTCATGACCTCTTCGACAGTTTGTTTGCCGGAGATTTTGGGATGAATTCGACATCCGGACTTTGTCCTGCCAGGTCGCTTCTTGTACTCTTGAGAATCGTCCCAGATGTGTTCTTGTGATTATTGCGATATGATAGGCATAATAGTTTTAGCTTCAGTTGTTATATATTTGTATATTTATATATATAATATAAATATAGATTACCAACTGATTATATTTAATAATCGTAAATATTAACTCTTTATAGGTAACGTTTGCTCTATATTTTGTTCTGTTCTCTTGTCCTATGTTGGTACTCTTTTCTGTGGAAACGTGGTGAATGCCATTGCCTTTTGGCTCTTTGCACTAGAATATAAAGTCATTATTAAAAATAATGATGAAAGGAGTTCATGACATGATGCCAAGAAGTCCTTAAACATATTGCACTTAATGCTAACGAGGCCTCTGGCATAAGAGATGAAACAATTTATTTATCTGTAATCCCTTTTTTTCTAAGTTTAACGGGTTGTGTACTTTTGACGTCTGTGTCACAGTAGTTTGTAGGATTACCTACGTGTTAGTAAAGTAGATAGTAAAGTGATAGTAGGATTACGCAGCTAGCAGTAAAGAGACCGTGATCATAAGAGATTAAATCGTTTAGTCTGCTATAATCAGTTTAACTCCATCAAAGGGGTTATCTTACTTCACCTGTGTGTTCGTCTGTCTGTCAGCAAGATTACTTAATGACCGGCGCGCCGAAGTTGATGAAATTCAGTTTTGAAAATAATTTCGTGATTCCATAAAGATGTTCAGCAACCTGAGGTATCGGTGAAGGTGATGAAATTGCTAAAGTCTCTCTCTGTTATCCGGCGTCATCCCGGAAGTTGCGACGCAAGAAGAATTCTCAGCCAATTAATTGGGTCATCTGGAACCTCTGAAGGTTTATCATGTAGGAGGAGATGTAATGAATGTTATTACTACATTTTATTAGAGTCTGTTCTATTTTTGTCTAGTTATTATTATTATTTTTTTTTTCTTTTTTTGCTCTATCACAGTCCTCCAATTCGACTGGGTGGTATTTATAGTGTGGGGTTCCGGGTTGCATCCTGCCTCCTTAGAAGTCCATCACTTTTCTTACTATGTGTGCCGTTTCTAGGATCACACTCTTCTGCATGAGTCCTGGAGCTACTTCAGCCTCTAGTTTTTCTAGATTCCTTTTCAGGGATCTTGGGATCGTGCCTAGTGCTCCTATGATTATGGGTACGATTTCCACTGGCATATCCCATATCCTTCTTATTTCTTATTTTCAAGATCTTGATACTTATCCATTTTTTCCCATCTCTTTCTCTTCAACTCTGGGTGTCCCATGGTATTGCGACATCAATGAGTGATACTTTCTTCTTGACTTTGTCAATCAAAGTCACGTCTGGTCTGTTTGCACGTATCACCCTATCCGTTCTGATACCATAGTCCCAGAGGATCTTTGCCTGATCGTTTTCTATCACTCCTTCAGGTTGGTGCTCGTACCACTTATTACGGCAAGGCAGGCTGATGTTTCTTGCACAGGCTCCAGTGGAGGCTTTTGCCACTGAATCATGCCTCTTTTGTACTGGTTCTGTGCAAGTGCCGGGCATTCACTTGCTATGTGGTTTATGGTTTCATTTTTCGTATTGCACTTCCTACAGTGGGAGAGATGTTATTTCCGTCTATCGTTCTTTGAACATATCTGGTTGTTCTTAGGGCCTGATCTTGTGCCGCTGTTATCATTCCTTCAGTTTCCTTCTTTAGCTCTCCCCTTGTAGCCATTGCCAATTGTCATCGCTGGTCTAGTTCTTTAGTCTGTCTCATGTATTGTCCGTGGCATTGGTTTGTTGTGCCAGTCCTCTGTTCTGTCTGTCTTTCTCCTGTCTCTGTATATTTCTGGGTCTCTTCGTCTACTTTTATTAGTCCTTCTTCCCATGCACTCTTTAGCCACTCGTCTTCACTGGTTTTCAGATATTGCCCCAGTGCTCTGTTTTCGATGTTGACGCAGTCCTCTATACTTAGTAGTCTCTCCCTCCTTCCTTTCGTGTTATGTATAGTCTCGTCCGTATTTGCTCTTGGGTGTAGTGCTTTGTGTATTGTCATATGTTTCCTGGTTTTCTGATCTATGCTGCGGAGTTCTGCCTTCGTCCATTCCACTATTCCTGCGCTGTATCTGATTACTGGCACTGCCCATATGTTTATGGCTTTTATCATATTTCCAGCGTTGAGTTTTGACTTGAGTATCGCTTTGAGTCTCTGCATATATTCTTTCCTGATCGTGTCCTTCATCTCTTGGTGGTGTATACCCCTCCTTCCATTATTCCCAGGTATTTGTATCCTGTCTCATCTATGTGTTTGATGTTGCTCCCATCTGGTAGCTTTATCCCTTCAGTTCTCGTTACTTTGCCTTTTTGTATGTTGACTAAGGCGCATTTTTTTATTCCAAACTCCATCCTGATGTCCCCAGATACAATCCTTACAGTCTGGATTAGGGTATCTATTTCCTTGGTGCTCTTACCATACAGCTTGATGTCGTCCATGAACATCAGATGGTTGATTCTGTTGCCTCTTTTCTTATTATTATTATTATTATTATTATTATTATTATTATTATTATTATTATTATTATTATTGTTGTTGTTGTTGTTGTTGTTGTTGTTGTTTGTTTTAATAATCGACAGTTACATGATTAAATATAGTATATTTATAAAATTATTCTACAAACAATACAATCTATTTATATAATAGTGTATTTTCATTATACTATGGTTTAATCATGACATTGTGAATTTCTTAGCATTATTATTATTATTATTATTATTATTATTCTTATTATTATTATTATTATTATTATTATATTCAGTTAGGCAGAGATACATATGCTGCAGTTGTTTTGGAGGCTGTTTTCAAACTTTGATTGCCATTTCTATTTTGGACACCGAGGAATTTGAAAATACCTTCCTTCGACGGGAGAAGAAAAAAAATATCTTGTGACGTTTGTAGACCCTTTTTTTTTTTTTTTTTTTTTTTGTACGGAGTGACATCACTGACATCACGCATATCTAGAAGCTTACGTCACAGGAATTTCATAAAATCGGGATTAGCGTCTCCTCCGACCGTGACATGAGGCATTTTCAAACCGACACCTTTTTTTTTCCCACCCTCCCTAACTCTTCTCCCACGCTGAGTTTATCTTGTTTGTTCATTTCAGGTTTCCATTCTCTTTAGTTGAGTATAGACTGTACTTTCAATGGATAAGAAACCACTATTCACCTTTACTTGTACACAGGGCAGGAAAGACCAAGACCTAAAGACCTTTGCTTTACTAGGTCGTTGACAAGCTCTATCTTGGCGAGCGACGCCAAGATAAGACTACTGGCAATCATGTTCCTGATGAATACATCAAACTTATGTACACACACCATATAGTTATAATATATATATATATATATATATATATGTATATATATACATATATATATATATATATATATATATATATATTACATATATATATATATATATATTAGGGCTTGTGCCTTGTATGATAAGGCGCCCTATGAGGTAATGTTAGACTAGCGATAATCTATACGCTAAGTCGGTTGGTATTGCACTTCCATCTTCAATGGAGTGTCTGGGGTTTTGTAGATCACTTACGAAGTCGGTATTATCTTTACGACGATGTGTTAAAACTCATGGTTCGGTGAGGTTCTTGTAGAAAACACAAGGTTATAAAAAATAGTATATTCTTCTGAAGTTTTACATGATGAAGATCAGGTATGATCGTACAAGTCTTCTATGACGATAGCTTGATCGCTTCTGCCAATGATGATGGCTAATCCTATTCCTCTACATGATAAAGCTTAGGTAAAGAGGTACAGGTCTTTCTAATGACGATAGCTAACTCTCTTCTGCCTGTCTACCATCTCTGTTACAAGTTATGGAAGGAAACAGACAGTAGTTCGAACATATGAACATACTATCAGATGACATAGTTTCATACGAACACACAATCAAATGAGACACGCTACAGATCACGTAGGCCGTTTGAATAATAGGTCGGGGTAGTTGTCTCAAGCAGGGAGCTTGGACTAATGTTTATAAACAATTGAATGACTACAGGTGACGGCATGTTATCTTAGCCTACTTTTATTGTATACGTCATCTTTAGCGTCTCTAGTCTGATCACATTCCTGCAAGCAATCTGTTACCTCTTTAGTTTTAGACTTTTATATATATGGACTAACATTCCATATTTTTATTATGTAAAACACTTACATTAGCTCGGTCAGCTACCAAACCAACTACTGAATATTACTCAACTTGACTTGCATTTGACTTATAGGAGTGTGATACAGACACTATGTGAATATATATATATATATATATATATATATATAAGTAAATAAAAATTCATTGTGTACATGAATTGATTCAAGTAATAAAATATAAAATAAAACAATGATATTGGTAAATAATAGTGATCACAGGATATATAATGATACAGTTTTTCACTTCATCTCTTTAAGATACTTATGCTACAGAAAATACTAATGTACTCTGATAATTGCATAGAATGAAGATTAACATGATAAAAATCATATTTTAACTGATAAAAAATTTCATATATGAATTGATAAAATTATTAATGATTATGCTGATTGATTCGTTGATTTTTATGCTAACTGTTATGTATCTGATTCATTAATCAATATACTAACTCATAAATACCTGCAGATATTGGTAAGATAAAAGGTAACGGATTGATTATAGGCTACCTGATTTGTTTATACATATGTATATGGATTCATATAATTATGATTAATATATGTGCACTTTAAATAGATTCCTATTGCGTACACGCAAAAATATAGTTTCGATTCTGTTATTTATGATCATTTATATATATAGGATACATGACCGAGGTTATACTACTTCACTTTTAACTAGCGTTCGAACAACTTTTCGTCCATTACACAGTTCCAGACAACCACCTATAGCCACTGAAACGGCCTTTTTCAATGGTTAAAACAAGGGGAAAATTTGCCTGGGCGGGTCCAACGTTCTATTTTGCGCTCATACTTATTCTCTGCATCCTAAGCTACACGATTACGTTCGCGATGAATAGATCATCCCAGCACGAGTCCTTCGCCAGCAAAGTAGAGTTGAATATCCTTCGGGTCGTAATTGTCGGAAGTATGTCCCTTTTTGTAGTCGATTCCGACAGCCGCCGGAGCATTCCGCATTAAAACGAGATTAACGACGAGATACGGTGTCGGTCGAAGAAGTCCATGAAATTCCTTTCACATTGTAGGCGGTTGTTACTTGACTGTAGTCGTCCGCTGCGACGAACGATTTTTTTGAAGTTGCGATGTGAAACTCTCGTACTGCAGGATACTGTAACCAGGTTCCATTAATCAGCCTGCAAGTGAAATTATACTTGTCACAAGGGCAAAGTAAATTCAGACGACATCCAAATACAGGGGAGGGGAGGGAGAGAGCCATTTAGACCAGACTTAACCCACATGAATTCGCTGATATTTCGGAATTCAAAAGAGTCCGCTGTACAAACTTTTTTATCCATGGCATTAACAATGAGTGAACCTATCCAGGTCTATGATGACTTGTAAAAATATCCAGAATTATAAAAAATAAATAGATCATTACGAATCTCAAAGAAAATTCGATATTACTGGTAGTAAGTTACTAGACAAAGAAGTGGACAAAAACGGAGCTAATTGTAAGATTGCCAGGCAACATAAGAGTCAAAGAGAAGATTAATCATGATTCTATGTGCCCTAAGACAAAAGTTTTCATATTCAATTTTCTCGTGCGCATCCTCTGAGGTTTAACTTTTAAATAAAAAGCATTTATTCTCAATTATGGTCAGGAGTATGCAAAGCGAAAAAAAACCCCCTATTGTAACTAATTTCTATATAACCCTTTGGGTTTTGTTTTCCAAGAAAAATTGGTGACATTTTTCCCTCATTGAATGTGATTTGGACTTGAATTGTAATAGGGCTAATGTTGGGGCAAGTAAACATATTTTCTTATCCCCAACAACTTGATAATTCTAAATTGTCCGTTTAACCCCATGTCATAAAGCTTAATTAATTGACTCTAATTATGTCTATGAGGTTTCAAAAAAAAAAGAAAAAAAAATTAATTCATTTTGGTTGTTATAGAAATTCTATTTGCTTGGGGCATATTGTTCATTAATTTTAAAATTGATTAGCAAGTCCTTAAGCTAATTGCATTACACACAACGGTATAAAATATGTTGTTGTTTGGCCTGGTCCAATGTGACCTAATGAACCACATGTGAAGTTCATGAACTAAGGGCCATTGTCCTTTCTCCAGTCCAATCTGCTTTTGCAAGTCAGAGACGTACACACTAGATGAAGGGCCTGTGTAAGGCAGATTATTGAGGTTAAAAGGAACAAAATGACTTGATACGGCCAATTGATGACGTCCGTCAACTTGGACAGGAGATTGCTCCTCAGCCAGCTAAGAGTTACGCGTTACTTAGCTTGCTGTAAGAGATACGACTTTAGTGTTTTTCAAATGATTTTTATTTTCAGTGTTTTAATTCTCCGCCACCCGCATGAGAAGAATGTCTGAAAAAAAAAAAAGCTAACAGTATAAAATTGAACAATATAGTTAGTTTCATGTTTGGCATTATGTTCAATAAATATTTCTTCCTTATTCAAACTATATGTGAAAAGGTTTTCCTCATACAAATTCTATAATCTATTATTAGAGCCCCTCTGTTCTAAGATTCGATTATATTATTATTTCATATATAACATTTTCACTTCTAGACCTTTCCTGACCCTTAAAATCTCTTTTATTTTATTTTATTTTTTATTGTTATTTCTTTTTTATTTATTTTATTTATTTATTTATTTATTTATTTTTTTTTTTTTGGGGGGTTTTTTTTTTTTTGTTTTTCATTGACTAATCGCTATAAATCCCCGGATAAACCCCGGAGCCAACACTAATGTCCATGTATAATTTTGGATATGTGTTTTGGAAGCTTTTTAAGCTTGATTTGTCATTACCTAAAAAAGGCGTTTAAGTTAGTCGTTTTCAAATCTTTTCACGCATATAAATAGTAAGTTGGATATTTAAATGGTTTACGTTTTTGCTTTTATTGATATTAATCTGTGATTCCTTTTTTATTATAATTTTGTAACCCGCCTTTCCGACTTCTTAACGGCGTGTATTATATTGAGCTTTCCACTTTGTAAATCCCAAATATTTATTTTTATTTTTTTGATTTATTTATTTCATTTATTTGTTATCAAATTTTTTTATATATTTTCTTTGATAAATTAATGGTTGGCTTGAATAATAGGTGGAAAAGGTGTTCTAGCTGGCGTACCCGTATAAGGCTACCTTGGGCGGCAACTCAATTCTCTAGGATACAAGATATAAATGATGAAGGTATTTAAAAGCCGGGAGAAACCGCTATAATCCGGTCGGGATCCCGCAATATCACGAGTTGTTAACCTCGTAAGAACATTGACACTTCCTATTTAATTATCCGTTTATTGTAACTACCAAACCGATTGCACTCTGGGTGATCAAATTATTATTTGGGTTTTCTTAATGGAAACAGGAATTCAACACAACAACGGTGTTTAAGGAGGAGATTATTATTGATTTTACGCAACCATCCCGAGTCACAGATTATTAATGTGTTTGAATTCCATAATTTACTGATTTAGGCAACTCATAAATCTTTCGTAACGCACTCAATTTGCTGGTTGTTTGTTTTTTAGTGGCTGATTGAATTCTAATATAAACGTTGTCAAGGAACTAGTTAACCACTCAATAAAGAATTGTTTATTCCCTCTGTCAGACTCGGTAATTCTGTTTAATAATTCTAACGTATTTATTCCTTTCCAAGGGATTGATTTGGTCATCAGGAATAGGCTGCCTCCGAAACTGAGCAGGTGGTCTTAGTGTATCCCTTGGTCTTCCATGACACGTGTTAACAATTCATTTTTATGTGCTTTTTATTATCTGGTAAGCATTGTAGGGTCCAGTAAAATAGTGATTTGGCTTTCTTTCTGTGGAAGCATCGTAGGGAACCCTGGATGACGGAATGCACAACCAGTTTTTTATGACGATTGGTATAGAAAGCAGATTATTAGTTACTAACCTGGTCGTTGAGTCACATCTGCTTGTGGTTTCTTCGGGTTTTCCTCGTCACAAGACCTACCATAATAATATTACATTTGATTTATGCATTATTCTGATACACATAACTTCAACATATACTTTTGGGGCTTTAAGAGGTTTCCGATGTACGCTTTGTCAACCGACCCCTTGCGTGCGGAGGGCACCACGTTTCTTGGGCTCGGAAAAGGTTGGGGGGTTTAGTTGGTTTTTTGTTGTTGCCTAGGGGCCTCACTGACCCGCCTGTTTCCGTTTCGAAGTGGTTTTATTGTTTGGTTGTTTATTTGCTGCTGACCTTCTGTTTCCGTCTGAACGTGATTTATTGTTTGGTGTTCCTGTTTCCTTTTGTTTTGACCTCATTGCTTTGGGGGGTTGGGCAGTTTTGTAAACAGTTCTGGCGCTTGCCGACCCAGATATTCAATGCTCGCGATCTTCTTGGGTTTTAATAATGAATTTTTTTCTTGTTTAGATACGGTTTTAAACAATAGGCCACGGATGTTTATTCTATATCCTTTTAGTCCAACATTAAACTGGTTTCTTTGGGCTGTGGATGGTGGCGGGATTTTGCGGGATAATAGCCGTTCAGCTATTGAATTGGTTTTCTTTCCCAGGTATTATATCTTATTATCTTGGCTCTCCAAATAACCTGTAATGGATCCATTTAATTGTCACCCACGAGTTTCCCTTTGGTTGGACTTGTGATTAAATAAGTCCTTTGAAAAAACCTCGGTTAAACAGGACTCATGTTCCAGTAAGGTGACTTTATCAGGATAGGACCACATAGATTTATGAACTTAAAATGTACTAGTGTTAAAGATACCTAGGCCCCTTTGGTCCTTGGCCTAATTAACTACTGCATAATTTTACTTTCAGAGGGCTTTGTAGTTTGTCGTGAATAAAAAAGCTATAGGGAAGAACTGTTTATCCATATTACTGAAGTAGGTATCCCTCTTACCCCTTGGTGCTGAGGCGTCTTTGGTTGCAATAAAAAAAAATTCCTTATTTAAATCAGGGATTTTTCAAGTTGAGGGTAAGCTTGCTTGTTTTCCCGCTTTTTAAGATATCGAAACGGCCTGTTGATGCTTTTCAGACCCATAATCAAATCTACGCTCTTCTTCGGTAAGAGATCTGTTGTAAACAGGAGGCTGTCATGAATTGAAGAGATTTACATATTTTACCTACATAAGCGATTGTAATACCCGCACACTAACAGCGCAAAAGTGGGCTTGTAATCCCCCCATTTTACGTTAACTCAAGTACCTGGAAAGTTATTGAATATTAGACCTCGACCACCTTACCATGGACTACTTTTTAAGAAGAAGACCTTGACCAATACACATAAAACCTGGCTAGATAAACATGTTCGGTTTTTTAAAAACTCATCATTTAGATATTTTAACTCTGTAAGAGTTGTTTCTTTTGTCTTTGTCTCTGTAGCACTAGCTCTACTTTTATGGTGAATGTAACTTCTAACGGTCTTCGAAAAGATTGACAAGATCATCCATATAGGCATGTAGGTTATCCCCGGCCTAAAATAGTCTCCGCCAAATGACACTTATTATTGTAATTTGTGGGTGGGCGCCAACGTAAGGCCGGGCGGCATACGTAAAAAAATTGAATAACTGTCCCCTGGGTGTGCTGAAAACGGTGTATGAGGTACAAGATCACTTATAGGTAATGGTATCTGGGTAAAAGCATTTAAGATAAGTCCAAAGTTTGGTGAAAAAAAAACAATTATTCTAACCTACTAACAGAGTATTAATATAGATGTCGTCCCGGTAGCATCGGCACTGGAAATTATTCTGGAGGGAGTCCGTTTCCTTCCTTGTTTAAGCGACAGTAATCTGCGCAAGATACGCAAGAGTCCGATCTTTTATGGTCGTGAACGTTTTGAGGGAAAAATTATATGGGAGCTTAATTTGATTTCCTAATGGCTCCCTCTTACTAACATTTTTCAACTTCGCTCATTTATCTCTATTTTGAAATTTTCATTGGGAGGTTCTAGCACGAAGGATAGCGTATATAGCTTTAATGTTTGTCCCCTAGACCGTATTTTTTTCGTTTTCAATGACATCCCGTTTTGCTCCCCGGCAGGAATCAACTCTGCTAGTGGAGAAAGACCTTCCTGGGTATTCAGGTAGAAGATAAAAAAAAAAGGAAAATTCTGCTGAATCACCTCCTGCTTGAATTGGAACTTTACGGATCTTACTTTAGTATAGTATTATCAGAGAGATTCCATCCATATCACTGGTTGGGTCGGTGAGTTAAAAATTAAGCAAGCAATAAAAAAATGGGGTCGATATTTATAACTTCCCCGTATCCGACGCTATGTATACTTTTAGGGGCTTTGTTGTTCCGGCTGGAAAAATTCGTTATATTTCCGCAGATTGGTCGGGAAGGATTAAAATTTTAATTTGCTTTCCATTTCCCAGCCAAAGTCTTTTTAACAAGCAAACGCCACTAAGGAGCGTTTCGAGGGTTGCATTGCTTCTCGAGATTTTGCGTGCGAAAGTATCGACTGCTGGTTGTGGTAGAATTACTGTTGGGTGGTCCATTTGGAACAATGTTTACGATTTATGAGACAAAGTGTATAGTTTCCTTTATATAAGGTTATTTATTTGATTAATTAACTGGTCTCATTTTGTTGTTCAAACGGATTTTACTATGGTTTGAAGGTTTAATAGGAGTTTTCCGTTTGGATAAACAAGACGCCTTAGTTTTTGCAGGATGCAAGATAAATAATTATTTTGTATCACCCCATAGGATGGGATCTTAGCAATTAGCAAACTAACATACAGATCACTGTTTTTTATAACTATAGAGGTATCTGTAAGCGGGCTCGCTTATTCCTGACTTCTCATTTATGGGAACGTTCGAACAACAGACTGGTGAGTCCGTAAATCTTACAAGATATTACGTGTATTAAAGAAATAAAACAAGATGATTCATAAGATTTTTTAACGGGCGGCGTAAGCAGTTGGGCTTAATCCCCAGTAGTTTATTTATTAAAGAACTTAAATGATGTATTAAAATTACTAAGAAGCCTTGCTCTGATTTACTTATACGGGTCCCCCGTGTGTTTCATAGGAAAAATCCTTTTTTAATTTCAAAAAGATAATTGGTATGGAAGCCCACCATCGCTTTTTTCCCCCGCCCTCCCTCGGCTAAAAAAATAGGTCGCTTATTTGTGGAATTTGGAATTTGCTATGGCTTTGAACACTTCGGCAGTTTTTTTGATCTAACCCGCTTGACCGCTTGACTAGTGACACAGTCACCGAAGTTTTGCTTTGTTTTAGATTCTGAACGTGGCATTAACTGTTTTCTATTTCTTTTTTTGGGGTAACGATAATTAGGATTCCCTTCTCTTTATTATGCCGCATCGGCAAACGTATTGTGTTGTTTTTTTAGGCATTATTGTTGCTGGGTTTACGTATAAAGCAATGAATGACGAACTATTAGGAACTGAGCGATTACTATTGAAGACGAGTTTATCTCTACTAGCATTCAATCTTAACTGTTTGTACTTCATTCTTTTGCCTAAAATTTGAAATAGTTGAGGGTGATCCAGGTCAATCGCATTTAGGCCTGATTGAAACGTTTTTTAGCAGACATGTTATTCCCTTGCAACATCCAGGCCTATTTTTTAAATTTTTTTAAAGTTAAGTTGAGTCCTTGTTGATGGTTTCGATTATTTTTATATAACTCAAAAAAAACTTCAAAGAGGGCTAAAACTGGCGATTCCGGGACTTTGCAAAGGAGCATTTATTGTCAAGACCCGAAATTAGTGTTACCACTCTAATTTTATATAGATTTGGTAACGGTAGGCGGGTGTTTCCACTTGTTTTTTGGTTGGGTGTTTTGTTTTCTTAAATCACTACGGTGGCTTTAAACGGACCCTATCCATTGCATCTGTATAAAATAGCAGAGCCGTCCCGCACTGCGTAAACGCATATTCAACATGTTTAATATGATTTTGTTAACGTATGGATTAACTAATCACCAAAAAAACCAAAATGATAAAACGTTGAATCATAAGTATATGATTTATTTGAAATTTATTTCAGTAGAACTTCTGGAAACAGACACTCAAAGATAAAAAACTCGTCAGTAGCAGAAATCTTCAATGATATAGATAACTTTATCTGCTAAAAAAACAAAAAAGTCAAGCATTAAGAATGTCTCGTAACTTTCAGTTCCAGCCACAGGAATAACGAAATTTCGACCTGCAAAGGGAACACTCCAAAGTTTTACTTTCCAAAGAATGAAATAAAAAATTGTACTTAGGCTTGCTTTTGTGGAAGAAAGTCACGTTGTTCCGATAACGACATCACGGTCCGGCCTTGGTTCCGGGTCCCGTTCCTTCTCGTTTATTTAAGCGGACGACCTGGTTTGGCTTCAAGTTTCCCCCAGCTTCCTCCCGTGCGGGGCGTTGTTTCGATGATTTCGAAGCCCCTTGCCTTGAAAATCCGGATGCTGCAGACGCGTTCGGGTTTGTTTCTTGCAGGTTGCCGGAAACGCTCACTAACGATGTTTTCCTTGAATGATTCTAATGATAGACCTAAGCTTTCCGTTGTGCCGGTAGGAAAAGGAACCAACGTCGGTTTTGTTTCTTGAAGTTATTCACCTAACCGATGATACTAAGATTGTCTTGACGGAAATCTTGTTGTTTTCTGAAGTCCGCTCACTAATGATGATACTAGGTTGGGCTTTGAATGAAGTATCTGCTGCTTTTCCGGTGCTTTACGTCGTTCGTTGACGTTCTTCATGGCTAACAATGTTATTTATTATTCTGGTTTTTTTTCATTTCCCTTTCGTAGGACGTTGTTAGAGTGGTTTCTTCTGGTCCGGCGCTGGCCACCAAATATTTGGAGTACTTATGTTGCCTTGTATGATAAGGCGCCCACTATGAGGTAATGTTTATGACTATCGATAATCTACTATACGTCTAAGTCGGTTGGTTATTGCACTTGCCATCTTCAATGGAGTGTGGTGTGATCCTTGGGGTTTTCCTCACACCCTCCCGCCC
>NC_061106.1:37995313-38042813 GCF_015104395.2 Macrobrachium nipponense
ATAATAATTTCGTCCCTTCATGGATCGAACCACCGTCCAGTGGACGGGAACGGAATCAGGACGGCCAGTGACGTTATCAAGTCGGCCGACGTGATAACGTCACTGGCCGTCCTGATTCCGTTCCCATCCACTGGACGGTGGTTCGATCCCATGAAGAGACGAAATTATTATCATTAAAAAAAATTCCCCTTCGGTACATATATGAAAATATATCAATTCCGAGGTAGAGCGAATTAGATATTAAAGGACGTTTGTAGCTCGAATGAATTATATGAAGGACGGTGATGTGATAATTATTCATATATATAATTATATATAGATATTATATATATATATATATATATAATATATATATGTATATAATGTGTATATGAATATATATATATATATATATATATATATATATATATATATATATATTTATGTACTTATGTATATATATTTGTGTTTATATCTGTATGCACAGCACAGTGGTAATCACAAGATAAAAACAGTGAAAAATACTCGGCTTTTGTTAAAGCAGATGGACATTAGGAGCTTGTATTCAGCTTTATCATTTATTGCATGTTATGTGCAATTCAGTAATAACTAATAAATAAACGGTAATTAGATCGGTTCATTTCGCTCTGTAATATTCTCCTAGGAAATTTGTCGTTTTTAACGAATATTTCTCAGATGCAATGACATGAAAACAAACATATCTTTGCAAGTATTTTCAGCTCTCTCTCTCTCTCTCTCTCTCTCTCTCTCTCTCTCTCTCTCTCTCTCTCTCTCTCTCTCTCTCTCTGTAAGTTTTTAAAGCCTTTATAATTCAGGTGTGCGGAAATAATTTAAAATCTACTTCCAGCTTGATGTAGATACTCAGATATGACTAATGTAATCATGGGACAGGTGTATTGGGCCGTGGGGGAGGGGGGGTTGGGGGATGGGGGTTGAGTCTATCGCTGATTCCCGAGAGAGGGGTCCCCTAATAGTCATATCCTTTTTGATAAATTAGTCTTGCATTTTTCCCTTCCTTTTCTGGCCGACGGCGAAAAACGATTGCATCAGGACCGTCATATCTGCCACCTCTAAACTCTATTTAGGAGACCAATTTGCAGGGGTCTGCTTCTGCCATGATGGTTAGTTTCTTCTTCTTCTTTTTTGTGACCGTCGTGTTTCTTTAAAGACATACCCCCAAGATAAAAAAAAAAAAAGTAAATAAAGTATGGAAATAAGATCAAGACTCAGTGCACATTGGCAAATTGGAATGTGATAATATATGTTAAAACATGACCGTGTCACTGATTATGTTCACTGCGTTTTAGTCTGTTTCTTAATTTTTATTCCTTTTTCGAACATTGGCCCGCTTAGATGCTACGGCATCAGTTCGGCCGATTTTTTTGTAGATGCTCATTCGATTACTTTAATTCCTGACCTAATCTAAAAAAACATAGTTTTTATCTGTAACAAGGACTGTGTAACCTTCTCTTTTAATATCTACGTAGAATACGTGCATGCACTCGAATGCATACACTTCAATTATTCAAATACAAATACTGAAGTTTGTATCTCCATGCACAAATACGTACCTGTAATTATTGTATTTAAAGATTTGTGTCGTAACGTTGGCCAGCGTCATTTTATTGATCTTGGTCGATACAGCTAATGTTCATCTGAGGTTCCCAGTCGACCGTGAAAGGAAATATGAGCTTTATGAAGTTTTTTTTTTTTTTTTCGGTGAACCCTAGTGACCTTAAATTTCATAGCTGACTTTGAGCATTGTGCTAAAACAACAAATACTCTTCTTTTTTTATATAGAGGTTGCATATTTATTGTGAAAGCAGCTTGCATTCATTGCCTCGGGTTTTGTTTTTGTTTTTTTTCTGTAGTTTAATATCCTGTAGACGTTTCTCTCTTTCGTTCTCCAGCAAAAATATCTCTGGAAACTTGCAGAAATTACCGTAGGCGATAGGCGTTTCTTTACCGTAAATTGATTTGTTTTATGATTTTATTTTATATATGCCTTGGTCTGTGTGTGCACACCATATATGCATAATATTTATGATAATATATATCTTATATATATATATATATATATATATATAGTATATATATGATGTATGTATGTATGTATATATGTATGTATGTATGTCACGTCTTTGTGAAAGGAAATTATTAAAAAGCCACCTGAAGTAATCATAAGTTGATTAGACATAACTCCCATTCCTGATTTTACAATTTTTATGTATAATTGCCTTTGCAGTCGAATATTAGTGAATGTAAAGCGTTTATTACGAAAAGTATATAACATCACTGATGGCTTATTACTACTTCTTATAATTTTTTGGTCATAAAACTCTTAATGGACACACACTGGACATTAATCAATAGCTGCAACATGTAAATATTAACATCTTAATCTGTGATCAGTTTGGTAACATGAAATCATTTACCAATCAGTTAGGTTTTAGGAAACCTTTTAGGCTTTTATTTAGCAACAAAAATCATTTCAAACCCGACCAATTTTCTCGTACTTGGAAAGTCTTCGAAAGGTATCCAGTAACTCGAGCGCCCTACCGTTCAATTATAAACGTATCGAGTAGTTTACTGAATACGGGAGGGTATGAACTATATTGTATGACAAATTCATCCAAAGCTACCTTGGATGCAAAAGAATTGAAAATATTTACTTTGACATAGCTTGACAGATATACTATAAGTAGTCGAAACCTTCAAGATAATCCTAATTCATTCAGGTTTGTCATTATTTCTTGGCTCCATCCAACCTCTCCCGATGTCAGGGTAGAATTCAGTGCTCTCGTGAATAAGGGAATGATGTTTATTCTAAATGAAGAAATCATCTTGTATGTTAATGACTCCTGGTTCAAGACATTCCTATATCATCTCTCTCTCCTCTCTCTCTCTCTCTCTCTCTCTCTCTCTCTCTCTCTCTCTCTCTCAGTTTGAAGTCTGGAAACAATTCAGTATGTGGTGGAGTTCATTCAAATACTAACCTTGTCACTTGATAAGCCTAATGACGTTTTAAGGCCTTTTTTACGGCAATATCTTTAAAGATCATAATTTGTAACGCTTAATTTTTTCTCCTTGAATGGCAGCAGTTCAAGGCACTTACACAGAAGTTATTTCAGGCCAGCGTAATAAAAACATAAAACCATGCATTAAACCTCTAAAATATTACTGTTTTTTTTGTTTTCATTGACCACAAATCTCGTGATAATATCAATAGAACGAGAACGACAGCCGTCATGCATTATTTCATGAAGTAGTCATCACTGAAGGATTCAGTGCAATGATCCCAAAATAGAGATAAATACCAATGCTATCACTATCGATGGCTATAAAAAAAATGGATAAACATTTTTAATAGTTAAATTTATCTCTCTGGTGGTAATCATTTTTCCCAAATGTTTCTGTGCTTCGGTGTTAAATTGTACGTACCATAATGCAGTTGTCAGTTGTCGTAGTTTATTCGTAATAGGTAATCGTATTTTAATCGCCGTGATGAACCCAGGGTAGTTGCTACGTAACATCCTTAACGATAATACTGCAAAGGTCGTGGCAACAAGGTTATTAGACCTGATGTATACAATAGTTTTTTTATCAGTAATATAAAAGGCATCCAGGTTAAGCTTTTTGATGTTTGCTAATGTTCTTTCCCTGGATGTAAAATTTATTAAGGGTGGAAATACAGGGTTTCGGAAATCATTCAAAATTCATGACATTGTTCGAGTTGTGTGATTTCACAAAATTAAATTTTATCCTAAAACATGACCAGCTAGACGTGTAGTTTTCAGAATAACATCTCAAAATTTTTATGTTATGGGCTCGTTTATTTTTTCAGTTTTTATTCCCACGTCTTACCATCTCACAACAAACTTTCGTGTTTACAACAGTCGCAAACAGCTGCTCTAGTCACTTTCAAATAGAAGTCCTTTATTGCCTTTGGTTTCCTTTACAAGTCCCTGACATCCTTAACTCTGTACCCGTTTGTTACTCTTCGCATCTTTTATGATTCTGTTGTAGCCATAATAACCTCCTATACAAAAGATTGCTGCCTCTCGGGTTGTGTGCTACAACCTATCATAGCCTCTGTAGTTTTGCAGGAGTCCAATACAACCTCTTCTTCACGATCTCTAATTATATGCAGAGGGTTGTATATCCGCACTCCTGCAGAAAGCTGCTACAACCTCCATACCTCCACAGATGTTTAAAATCACAACCTCGTCCTTAAAACATCCTTCCTTACCTTTTGCAGAATTGACCTACAACCTACATTTGTACGACCTCAGTAAGCCACCCACGGCGAACATTGCGTGTACGCGAACAGAAGTCTTTTATTCGTACTGCGCTAAATATAAGCCTTGACGCTCTCCCTGTCCTGACGCCATACGGTAATGGATCTCGCTGATGAAGTAGGCGAGTGTGTTTTGAGTGCTTGTATGCATGCGGAGAGAGAGAGAGAGAGAGAGAGAGAGAGAGAGAGAGAGAGAGAGAGAGAGAGAGGTTTGTATGCATTAAGTCATATCCGTGCTTACCACAAGACTATATATATATATATATTGTTTCTCGTGGCTCTGTGATTATAACAGCCTCACTTCGCCAGCAAGACCTGTACTTAACCTCATGAGTTGCGGAGAAATAACTTGGAGTCCCGTTTAAGACAATTATGTGGTCTCTGTTGACCTAAGTCGTGAATTATGTACATGATGGTTAATCGACTGTGGTGAAAGTTTACGCCGTCCGAAGCAACTTTTCTAAGCTCTCTCTCTCTCTCTCTCTCTCTCTCTCCTCTCTATATATATATATCATATTTATATATATATATATACACATATATATATATATAATATATATATATATATATATACATACACGCACACACACACACACACACACATATATATATATATATATATATATATATATATATATTATATATATATATGTGTGTGTGTGTGTGTGGTGTATGTGTGTGTGTGTGTGTGTGTATATATATATATATACATACACAGTACACCTGTTAAAGTGGCGGCCAAAAGATTCACAAAACAGAGAATAAGAAATATATAGATATACATATATATATATATACGTATATTATTATATATATATATATTATATATATATAATAGATATATAAATATAATATATATATATATATATATATATATATAAATATATAGAAAGATATATATATATAATATATATATATATATATATATATATATATATATATATATATATATATATATTATATAAATAAATATATATATATATATACACATAAACATCACATATGTTTATTTCGTGTCGTTGGTTTCCACTGTATACTCATAAATAACATTTTTTATCTACTTTTTTTGCCCCTCTTCTTCTTCCTATTCTTCCTCTTCTTCCTCTTCTAACTCTAACTTCGGAAGAACTATTTCCACCTCATCTGCGCCAGCCATCATCTGGCAATCTCTCCATCGGTCTCTTCTTCTCATTCTTCTTCTTCTTTTCTTCTTCTTCTTCTTCTTCTTCTTCCCTTTTTTTTTGGCCAGCCATCCCAGCTCCGTCACCTTACTATCTGCTGTCATTCGAAGCCCCTCACTCGTATTTTTTTCAAACCCTCAGCATCTGTTTGTCACTCATGAGGCGTGGGTGATTGTTTTGCGCTTGTGAGCGTGTGTGTGTGCGCGCGCGCGCGTAGGGGTGTGAGTTGACGTTGTACGTTCTTCTGCTTATTTGCATGTTTGCATTTGATTGTCTCAGGTTGCAAATGTAATCTTATGGCTTTTGGATGTAATTCCATTTTGTTTTCATTATCTTTTTGTAATGTATAATTTGTCTTGCTCGATATCAGTAACTCATCTGTGTTTGTTGAGATACGATTGTTTCTTTCTGCATGTGTTTGTGTCCTGTTTACTTTCATATGTCTACCTCTGCCTGTTATCTTTCAGAGTATGTTCGTATGACGTGTCTCTTTCATTACTTCGTGATTGCGTTTGTTCCAATATCATCTTCGTTCATCTATCTGTCTGCCTGTATCTTTATTCTGTAAATTCAGCACTCGTGAGTTCGACATATAAGCTAATAACGTGAAACCACGAAAGCCTGAAATTTAGGTCGGAAGAGTATTTAAACAAAAATCAAGCTCACGTAAAGGTCACAGAGATGTGGCTATAACCCATTACCGTTGTCACTGGGTACTCAATTTTCCAAGCAATGACGCCTGTCGAATCGGAAATGACAGGCCACATGGTATAATGATCATGGTGTAAGAGATACTACAACAAATAGAACCTTCCATTGTCATTGGGAAAACAGTCGAATTATTAAATTATTACCCGTACTTGAGCAGACTCTATAGGTCGTTATTGCCACCTCCATAACCCCCAGTTGTACACACACACACACACACTCTCTCTCTCTCTCTCTCTCTCTCTCTCTCTCTCTCTCTCTCGCTTTCCAATCCTTTAACCTTTGCCTAATCATGAATCTGTGACTTGAGTTTTAAAGAAGCTTCTCGACGGGAAAGACTTGAATTGTAAGTATGGGATGAAATCGAGTGTATACATTTGGAGGAAAAAGAAACGTATTCGGGAATTAAAGAAACACCTCCGTTTAATCAAGGTTTGAAACCTAATTTAGAGTCAAACACTCGGTTTTCGAATGCCGAGCAAGTTCTGTAAAAGTTCCTCTGTTGCGGTGCCACCATGAGCTGTCTGGCTTTCGGGAACTTAAACAGAAACAGTGTGTGGTATAGTAGAATAAAAAAAAAAAAAGTATCAGAACGGGACACTGCTTTTAAGAATTTTTACATCTGCTTCAGGATAAAAGTTGATCTTGAGGACGAGAGACGGTATCACCATATGTTCCTCTTGTTTCTCGAGTTGGTCTTTGTGCTGCGACTTTCTTTTTCGTAAGCGATCTTCTGCGCTGTCGAGCCTGTCAGTCTGAACGTCTCTCAAGGACCCCGCCTCCTCCTAGTCTTCCTATCCGCTGTCAGCCTTCTTCAGACTCTCCTTTTTATGCCAACTGGCACCAGCTGCTGTCTGTCACGAAAAGGTTGGCCCGGTTGCGTGGGGGGAGGGGGGGTGGGGGGGGGTAGTGACTGGGGAAAGGGGAGAGGGAATAGGTGACTCCTGCAGGCATTTTTGAGCAGACGGCTTACAGCATCAGCACGAAAAATGACGTCTTATCTGTGTGCTGAGTTGCGTTAATTTATGATTATTTTAGTAAGTCCCCTACAGTGTTCACCACATTTTGTCTCTGAGTATTTACTTGAGTGTTAAACCTCGTGATGCTATATGAGAAGTGTCCCATACGGCAGTTCTAGTATGTTTAAAGAACGATGAAAAAAAAAACTGTTTTGATAATGTTAATTGTCAAAGCCTCCGTCGTCTCATCTTCAAAGACTTGCAACAGAAAATGGGATACGGTGTTCCTCTCATTGAAAAATGATCTCCCCATGGTTTGCTGCTGTTACAGAAAATGAGCGACGCGGACAGACTAGACAAACGTAAAGAACGAAAAAAGAGAGAAAGATAGAAAGAAGAACCACTGCGGAGAAATGAAAGTCAGCGAGAGGCAACATTATCGTCCTGAGCACCAAGACTGCAAGCAAGCTAGACTCAAAAGTCAGCGGTAGGTAGACAGCCCCAACGGCGAAGAAGATCCACCACCAGCATTTAATTTTTCTCCACCACTACAACCACCACCACCTCCTCCTCCCCCTCCTTCTACGACAACAACAACAACAACAACGACAACCTGTCCTAGCACCTTCGGCGGTCATCGCCACCGAACTCGCTAGAGGAGCCATCACTCCTTCGAGTACAACCTCCATCAACGAATAGTGGCTCCCTCACCTTCAACCTTTTATCAACACCACTAACTACACACTTCAGTCCCGTCTGCATTCTTGCCTGTTTTAAACACACCTTTTATCCCGTAGTCGCTCCCGGAGCCTTATTTTACGATAAATTGCCTCACTGTATCGTTCGAAAATTCCCCGAGCTACTTCGGGCCGTGATATATGTAACTTCCCCTATCGACGAGGAACTTCACGCCCAGCGCGATAAAGTGGTACTTTGAGTCTCTCAGTTTCTCCTTCATAATTTAATATTATTTAATGTTCTAGCTTCATCGCAATTGCACCGAATGGCTGAAAAGTGTACACATTAGGCCAACGCTGCAGTAATTTATTTTTTTGTTGAGATGTTAAGCAAACGCTTAATGTTGCATAAATGATTAGAAAAGGAAGCAGTAGTGTTATTGTAAGTGATGCATGCACTCACACACCTGGCTGAAATGTCCTTATGAAATCAAAGTATGTCTTTAATGTGTCATGTAATGTGCCCTAAGTGATCTATAAAATCATTTTGATCCATTTGATATTTGCTCTTTCATATTCTTCGTCTATTTGTACATCAGTCTTGTAGCTGATGTGACCTGATACAGAAGCGCTGATGGACATGAATGAATTATGAGAGAGTATAACCTTCTTGCAAGTCTCCTTTCTTCTTCTTCTTCTTCTTCTTCTTCTTCTTCTTCTTCTTCCTTCTTCTTCTTCCTTCTCTTCTTCAGTTAAATCATTGGTGCTACTCTCATTCTATTCTCAAGAAAATAAAACCCTGAGAACTCAAGTTTTGATATTTGTCTGAGAACAGGGTACTACCCTGACACAAGAATGTAAGTTGTTTCTGTCTTAGTTATTGTGTTTTACAGGAACTGATTTTAATGTGTCATTTTGTTGTAGCCTGCCTCCTGGACCGAAGCTCGTCTAACACTTCTCCCTGTTTGTCCAACAATTTCTTTGATTATTTTTTCTCCGTGCAAGCAGGGTATCGACAAACTTTTCCCTGACTAGTACAGGTCTAATATATCTTGATTTAATGTGGTCAGTCTTTGTACCCATTCTAAGATCATTACCATATTTATTCGTATACCAGTTCTCTCCTTCTCTCTCAGCCAGTCTTTTCTTAGCATGCTGTGCAGTGAGAATATCTTCCCATTTTCTTGTTTTCCACCTTTTTTATTATTATTATTATTATCTGTAGTTCACTGCTACAAAGCATGGTAACCTCAACAGTTCCTTCATCCATATGGAATTCTGCTCTTTTGACAGTTTTGCTTGCCCTCTGTAATATTGCTACGCCAGTTACCGTCTATTCCATCGACAAGTACTATTCTGCAGTCCACACACAATGTCAACAACTCTCCCTTTTTCCACCTTCCGTGTCTTACTCTCGTTGTCATAGGCTACTATAGTTTTCCAGCTCCTATTTCTAGTCTCACCAAATTCCAGTCATCTCCTGGCAACGCCGTTTAGTCGTCTCGGGATGTTAGTTGTTCGTCCTGTTCACACCATGAATGCTCTCTCTCTCTCTCCTCTCTCTCTCTCTCTCTCTCTCTCTCTCTCTTTTAGAAGTAAGTTGGCTGTTGTGAAAGCCTGTAACGAAATTTGGTATATTTGTTGCACTCTTCGTCGTATGAGGGTAAACACATGAAACCATACATGTTACATGTCGTTTCTGCACGAGACGCATATTCGTAGAATTATCAAAACCGTCTTATAGATCAGAAAATGGCCTTGCTCTCTCTCTCGCTCGTTGATTATCCCGTGAAATCTGTTTGTTCAGCTTTTGGTAGGTTGCACGAGACTTGATTCGTGTGTATAATTTGCATTCCATTTTTTTTCCTTTAATTTTTTACATTTTTATGCGTTACGTGAACTTCGACGTTAGAGAAGTTTCCATTTCTCATTTCTTGTTTTGTGTGTATGTGTTTTTTATTTATTTATTTATTTATTTTTGTCCGTCGTGGTATAACAGGACAAGCAGTCTCCCTCGTTTGATCAGGCTATACATTTTGAACGATTTACGTAATGGAAAATCTAAATTAAGCGATGCCATTCCAGGATAAGACGTTGCAGGATACGTTATAGGATAGACCAGATAAAGGTGGAATAAAAGTGGAAACAGACTTACAACATTCCAATCTAAAAACAGAAATTAGATTGAGCCACTTTTGGCATAAGTCCTTAATTAAGTGGTGAGATGCAGGATATCCTGCCTGCCTTCTTTTCCATTTATTTATTAAGTACTTAAAACGACCTTTACTTTTCTTATTTTATTTAATTTCAGTTTTGGACTTTCAGACTTGCTTGGAATTTTTCGTTCTCTTCCTGGCGTTCCTTCGGAGGGTACAGAAGACCAAGGACCTGTTTGCTTGCGCTTGCTTTGGCCTGATTTGACTTCGAAGGAAACATATTTTACCGAAATTTCTTCAGCGATGGTTGAATCCGCCATTTTTTTTTTAGATATTGTGTCATCTCTTTTTTTTTAGCTTTGAATTTTTTCGTGAATTCAGTACTGTGGCCAAGTTGAAGTTCTGAAACGTCCTTTCAGACAGCGGAGACAGACAGGAATTTTTCGTGAAGTCAATACGGTGGCCAAGTTGAAGTTCTGAAACTTCTTTTCAGACAGCAGAGACAGACAGAATTTTTCGTGAATTCAATACGGTGGCCAAGTTGAAGTTCTGAAACTTCTTTCAGACAGCAGAGACAGACAGGAATTTTTCGTGAAGTCAATACGGTGGCCAAGTTGAAGTTCTTGAAACTTCTTTCAGACAGGCAGAGACCGACAGGAATTTTTTCGTGAATTCACTACGGTGGCCAAGTTGAAGTTCTGAAACTTCTTTCAGACAGAGGGAGACAGACAGGAATTTTTCGTGAAGTCAATACGGTGGCCAAGTTGAAGTTCTGAAACTTCTTTCAGACAGCAGAGACAGACAGGAATTTTTTCGTGAATTCATACGGTGGCCCAAGTTGAAGGTTCTGAAACTTCTTTCAGACAGAGGAGACAGACAGGAATTTTTCGTGAATTCAATTCGGTGGCCAAGTTGAAGTTCTGAAATTCTTTCAGACAGAGGAGACAGACAGGAATTTTTTCGTGAATTCAATACATTGGCCAAGTTGAAGTTCTGAAACTTCTTTCAGACAGAGGAGACAGACAGGAATTTTTCGTGAATTTAATGCGGTGGCCAAGTTGAAGTTCTGAAATTCTTTCAGACGAGAGGACAGAACAGGAATTTTTCGTGAATTCAATACGGTGGCCAAGTTGAAATTCTGAAACTTCTTTCAGACAGAGGAGACAGACAGGAATTTTTCGTGAATTCAATACATTGGCCAAGTTGAAGTTCTGAAACTTCTTTCAGACAGCGAGACAGACAGGAATTTTTCGTGAATTCAGTACTGTGGCCAAGTTGAAGTTCTGAAACTTCTTTCAGACAGCGGAGACAGACAGGAATTTTTCGTGAATTCAGTACTGTGGCAAGTTGAAGTTCTGAAACTTCTTTCAGACAGCGGAGACAGCAGAATTTTTCGTGAATTCAGTACTGTGGCCAAGTTGAAGTTCTGAACTTCTTTCAGACAGGCGACAGACTGGAATTTTTCGTGAATTCAATACATTGGCCAAGTTGAAGTTCTGAAACTTCTTTCACAGCGGCGGGACAGACAGGAATTTTTCGTGAATTCAGTACTGTGGCCAAGTTGAAGTTCTGAAACTTCTTTCAGACAGCGGAGACAGACAGGAATTTTTCGTGAATTCAGTACGGTGGCCAAGTTGAAGTTCTGAAACTCTTTCAGACAGCGGAGACAGACTGGAATTTTCGTGAATTCAATACATTGGGCCAAGTTGAAGTTCTGAAACTTCTTTCAGACAGCAGAGACAGACAGGATTTTTTGTGAATTCAATACATTGGCCAAGTTGAAGTTTCTGAAACTTCTTTCAGACAGCGGGACAGACAGGAATTTTTTCGTGAATTTTTCAATAACATTGCCAAGTTGAAGTTCTGAAACTTCTTTCAGACAGCGGAGACAGCCAGGAATTTTTCGTGAATTCAGTAACTGGTGGCCAAGTTTGAAATTCTGAAAACTTCTTTCAGACGCGGAGACAACAGGGAAGCCGAACTTTCATGTTTTTTTTTATATACATATTAAACTGATGAACATCTTAATTTTGCTCTGAACGGGTTGTTTCGAATTCGAAATGCGCACAGTTTTCCATCAGTTTGCAGGTGACCATAGGGTGGGAATTAACTCATGGAAATTGGTTAGGATGAAATTAGAAGTGATCCTGTCATGGGAAGGTATAGGGGCTTATTTTGAAAATGGGGATCGACTACTGTGTGTTTGTGTATGTATATATATGTGTGTGTGTTTATGTATGTATGTATTTCCAAATTGTGAATAGTTTAAGGAATTAAATGGTCATTGGGACATTACAGTTACATATGTATCTGGTAAAAGGTGACCGGTAGATTATTTATAATATATATATATATATATTCTTATTTATGTGTGGTGTGTGTGCGTGTGTGTGTGTAATATAATGTTTTTTGTGTGCTTATTTATGGTTGTGGTCATTGTGGACATTACAATTACAGATGTATCTGGTAAAAAGTGACTGGTAGATTCTTTATTGTAATATATATATATATATATATATATATATATATATATATATATATATATATATATTTGTGTGTGTGTGTGTGTGTGTTATGTTCGCGTGTGTTGCAGGGCTCGCAGATAAATAGCGGCAAACTTACGGTTTCTACAAGCATAATATATCATAATCATATGATTAATATAAAGGCATTTGTGCATTACTTCGTAATGCTATGAACAGCTAATTGATGAACTTCATGGAGTTGGTTAGGAGTACATTAAACTAGGGTGAACTTTGACATTTAGGGGCGAAGTGTGTCGTGTTATCACTGAAGCCGCGTTTAGGTCCCAAACGAGATGAGCTTACTATGGATCGACGAAATATTCTATATCAAGTTGGTTCTGGGTTTCATGTGTAAAACACCGTTGTCAGATTCATTTTTTCTCATCGCAACAGTTTTCATGGTTAAAAAAAAAATTATTAATATATAACGTGTTTACTTATGAGTATTTACATTTTATTTTACTCAACGCTCGAGTACTTTCAGGCCCTATCTGTGGCCCTTGTTTCAAGAAATGCTTAGGTTGTTAGCCTGGGTCAAGGCCCAGCACTCTTCTCTTGACCCAGGCTGACAACCTACACATCTCTTGAAAAAGGGCCACAGATAGGGCCTGAAAGTACTCGAGTGTGGAGTAAAATAAAATGTAAATACTTATAAGTAAACACGTTATACACAGTAATTTTGTGGGTTTCTTTTTCAATCTTCAGAAGGAAAATGAAAGAAGTTTTTGTTTGGAAAATCATTAATGTCGATTCATTTTCTTGAACTGGTTTTTGCAAAGGCTATACTCGTAGACGTAAAAAACGCAATTCAAGGAGATAATGATATCGGCATTGTGAGCGGAGTGAAGGAGTATGTAACATTGGTAAAGAGCGACAGGGTTTTTTTTATCGATATTCTTGTTATCAGCCAAATCTTTTTAAAGGCTTGTAAAGGCTTATGGGAGTGGAAATACCCAGAGATAAGACAAGCAAATCTGAGAAGTACAGGTGGTGTCCAATTGGACTTGTACCACCACCACCGACTCTGTACGTTTGGTTGACTTGAAAAAAAAAATATGACGGCACTAACTAAGAAATCTCTTTTACCTCTATATCCTAATAGATGACAGTCCAAGCAACCACAGTTTACTGTTGGCAAGTTGGGCGATGTCGTGAGAAAGTTTTTCTTCTGAATTAGGCAGGATTTTGCTGAAGATAAAGTTTAAAAAAATATCGAAATAGAATGACCCAGAGAAACTATATATAACGCTATAAATTCGTTAGTAGTGTTGTCATATAGTGTTGCCTTAGAGACCATAGAAATCTATAGATAGATGCGTAGTAGATGCTATCAGAGAATACGTCTTAAGACAACTTTATCATTGTGTTGTCTTTTCTTATTCGTACTGACAGCCTAGCGGTAGGTAACGTGGAGTTGGAAGTCTGGAATCTTGCAAAATTCTTGTATAAATTAAAGAGAAATGACCGAACCTTCACAGCAAGTGAGGGAATAAATGAAAATGAATTGGTCCCATAATATCAGTTATCGTTTAATTCTGTTAGCAGTTTTTTTTTTTTTTTTTTTTTTTTACACTGGCAAGGAAAGTAACCGATCCGCCCGTTACGCTAGTTTTTTTAGTCTCATGCACACAACTGAATTTGTGTGTCGACAAGCCTTTTTGTAACTTTCAGGAGGTAGTGTTGAGAAGGTTGCGTTATTGTTAGGGTTAGAGAAACTTCCGTTCGTAATTATCGGTTATTCCTGAGTTACAACCTGCCCCTCTGCCCCTAGGTGAAAAGGAAAAAAAGGCAACTACTATAAATATAGAATGCTATAGCTACTGTTACAGTTTTCCGAGAGAATTAAGTATTTTTATGTATTGTATTTTTATATGACTTGTAATGTCTATCTTTTTTCATAATTTTTTTCACAGATGCTCTTTACTTTCTCGGGACTTTCACAAAGCTATATTGTTTTTCTTCGGATCTCTCGCGTCTGATATAATAACAAATCACTTAGGATACCTGCCGTTCGCTAATGGATTTTTTTATGCTGATATGATTTTCTTCCTACCTATCAGTATATTATTACTTACGCGATTGGCGTAAGAGCATAATTAGAATAAACTTTGCTACAAAAAAATTGTAACGTCGTAAGCTAGCGGTATGAGGTGCTGCAGCCACTGTCTTGAACATAGCTGATAACGCTGACATTCTGATAAGATAGAAGACGTCTTATCGTATCACGATATTATCCAGGATATCCCGCCATCTCCTCAGATTATCATGAACAGGAGGATGCCAGCAGCATTCAGACCAAGCTTCGAAGTCTTCGGAGGACCTTCATTTCCTTCGTGACTCTTCTCTTCTTCTTCTTCTTCTTCTTCTCCCTTTTCACCGTCAATTTCAATATCTCCCAAATTACTGGCCATCAGAAATTGTTGACTGGCCGTGCATCACTGTCATTTTTTCTGTCTGCACAGCACCATGTGTTGTCAATCTCTGCATCTGAAAATCTCTTTCCCCCACCCCGTCTCTTTTCCCCCCTACCCTCCGATCTACCTGCCAAGCAGCCTTTCCTCCTCCTCCTCCTCCTCCTCCTCCTCAAACCTCTCGAGCTCCTGTCTCTGTCATTCGAGGAACTTCTCCCCTTTTATTTTTCTTCCTTTTGGTTCCTTGTCTCCTTTAGTTATTGTTATCTGAGACGTATCTTAAGCTGCCACTCCTGCTGCATCTCGTTCTCTCTCTCTCTCTCTCTCTGTCTCTTTTTTGTATTGTCTTTCATTGTCTCACTTTGCCCTTTACATTCGTTTGATCTCTCTCTCTCTCTCTCTCTCTCTCTCTCTCTCGTGGGTACGTATGTATGTGTATGTATGTGAAATTATAACTTTTAGCATTAATTACTGTCGTGCCAGATGTTATGTCGGTGTCACAAGAATTTTTTTAACTTCAGCTACTTGGACAAATTGATTTAAATGCCTTTTAATAGACCGAGCCGTTTCAACAGTTATGTTTTTGTATCCTCAGGTAGCACATAGTCAATGCTGGAAACCGAGGTCATTAACCTGGAAATTTGCTATTTCAGATGTTGATGAAATGTCAGTTCGTGGAATTGAATGTGTTTGAAAAAATGGTGAAAATTGTCCTCTGGATTATTAGAATGTTTATCTGTACTTTCCCCCCCTGTAATTGTCTTCATAACTCCTACTGGATTGTAGCATACCAAGTTGCAAGCCTAGTTAGAGAAGCAGAATACTATACGGCCAAGAAGCCCAAACTGAAAAGTAAAGAACGGACTATACATGAGTAATAACAAAGGAAATGGAACGCGATAAATGAAAAACGTATAAGATCCATAACGTTCCGTAATTTGGTCTCAGTGGCGAAACTTCTCAAAAATTCCGTCGTCATGAACCTCAAATAAGAACAGGCAAAACTGCTAGTTATCTCCAAGTCCAGTACTACTTGAAGGAAGGTAAAATCTGCGAAGATCTGAATATAAAAGATGATGAATATTATGAAGAATCTTGCATGGCATGCACAGCGAATTAGTTGGACGATTATACATTAAAGGAGATCAACACTTAGACCACGCACAAAAGTTTAACAGAACTCAAGATATTGGTGAGTCATCAGCCGGGACAAAATTCAAAACATGGCAAAATGAAATCATAAAAGTATTTTATCGTGATGGAATGTTCGCCAGAAATCTTGAAAGAATTTCATAGTATACGGAATTTTTGTTCAGTTAAATGAAAGATAGTCTAGATATTATTATTATTCAGTAGATGAGACCTACTCATATGGAACAAGCCCACTAAAAGGGGCCACTGACTTGAAATTCAAGCTTCCAAAGAATAAGGTGTTCATTAGGAAGTAGTTAGAGGAAGTTAAATGGAAATACAGAAAGAAGAGATATGTCTCCGGAGGATGTATGAACACTGACAAGGAACTTGCAGAATTCAGCCTGCAGATGTTTGAATGTCGCCGTGGGTAGGCTCACAGGATAGGTGGAATGTGCCTAAAGTCGTGATCTGGTTGCTGACACCCTGCTTTGCAATAGTCACTGCAGAAGACTCTGTGTGTTTGGTGGGTCTTATTTGCTGCAGTTTTTCTGCTCTCGGCATTTGAAGGAATAATGCCTTCTTGGAGACACCTGAAAGCAAAGGTATAGTACAAAGACTAGATTGTGATTGACTTAGAATGTTTCATGCAGAGAGACTACCTTTCTGTCATGTTTGCTGTGGAAGAACCAGTAGGACGGAGTTCTAGGGGCGTGTTGTCTTTAGATTGTCGGGGGCCATGTGGAGCAACGTGACCTTTTGAGGAGCCTTAGGGCGTGCTTGTGCCACCAACAAATATTTCATGTTCGTGCATGGTGAGAGTTAGCAGTTTATGGTTTAGCCTTAAACCAAGTATTAAATTTACTTCAATTGGAGGGCAAAGAAGACAACTTAAGTGTAAGGGACAGGGACCACTGAAATCAGCCGGATTTTGCATTCACAGTATTTAGCGTTCTAATTATTATTTTTGTCGTCTTGTGTCGAGATTAAATTACAGTTCCTGAATGGTTGTTAGCTACTATCAAGGCAACAATTGTTACACTCATGCCTAACCAATAAGTATTCACAAAGATCATTTGAAACTTGGGGAGTTATTTACTTTATGTACTTAGTACGTATGGAAGTAATTTCCATCCCATCATTGAAGCAGGACGTATCCAATGGAATCTGAGATTGATCTTCCCCCTAGGGTCAGTCAGATAGGATCGAGAGTAAGACTTTGGGGCTGTAGGACCCCTCTTGAGTATCATACCTGTGGTAGAGACATAACCAAGAGAAAGCAAGGAATGTGGCAAGGGGGGGGGCGTCAACCCCTGTCCCAGAGAATGTAGTCTAGTCGTCTCTTAAGTTAAATTGATGTTAGGAGAGCGCCTTTGTTATCACTGACAGACCTGCATTTACCTAGGTTTCAGGTTTGGCCAGGAAGAATTCTTTGGAAGAGCCAGTGGATAGGTACCAACAACAAATAATTCAGTCATTGTTAACAGGAGGACGCCTTCAGTTATGAGGAGATTCGTGAACTGTCTTTCAATGACAATTACTGCAGGAAAGTGAAGCCAAATAAAGGAAGGTGAGAAAAATAATAAAAAAAAAGGGGGGGTTTGTTGTAGAGATGAATGGACGAAGTGAATAGTTGTTTTAACATGGAACCACCCTTGTTGATAGGAGAGATGATTCACTGTTTGAATATTTATATATATGTATATATATATATATATGTATATATATATATATATATATATATATATATATATATATATATATAATATATATTATATATGTGTGTGTGTGTGTGTGTGCGCAGCGTGAGTGTGTGTATGTGTGTGCTTGTATTTATATTATATATATATATCAACTCAGAAGGCATAATTCGAATGAAAATGCGATCAAGTTGGGGCCTATATATATATATATCATTTATATATATATATATATATCTATATATATATATATTATATATATATATATATATATATATATATATATATATATATATATATATATATATATATATAATATATAGTGTGTGTGTGTGTGTGTATGAGTGCATGCAAGTAATTTTTATCCAAGCACCGTTTTGTCTGCCGTCCTCCTTAATGGTTAATTGACGTTTTGTGTTTTTGATTGTCTCCCATTCCCTCGAGATGAGGGACAAATGCTATTAACGTGTTTTGTAATACGATGGTCAGTACTAACCGATGTTCATTGTTGATGCCGACCGAAGCAGCAGCAGCGGCAAGAGCAATGTACTTAGCGAAAGACGAGAGAGAGAGAGAGAGAGAGAGAGAGGAGAGAAGAGAGAGAATGTGGCGGGGAGGGGGGAAGGGGAGGTTTCTCCCTAAGCCGCTTCATGGATACTTTAGGTGGGCCCCGGTAAAAGGCCCATAAATAGAAGGGCAATCAGTCCAGGCAGTAAATTTCAAAGACTGTCTGGGTTAATTTTTTTTTTTTATTCTATTTCTTAATTGTGTGAATGTATACTGTTTTATGGCTATTATCATGTATTCTTCCATTTATTCTTGTATTTTTCATGTATGCTTTTTTTTATTTTCTAGAATATAATAATAATATAATAATAATAATGATAATAATAATAATTTTTTTTTCTATCACAGTCCTCCAATTCGACTGGGTGGTATTTATAGTGTGGGGTTCCGGGTTGCATCCTGCCTCCTTAAGAGTCCATCACTTTTCTTACTATGTGCGCCGTTTCTAGGATCACACTCTTCTGCATGAGTCCTGGAGCTACTTCAGCCTCTAGTTTTTCCAGAATACTTTTCAGGGATCATGGGATCGTGCCTAGTGTTCCTATGATTATGGGTACGATTTCCACTGGCATATCCCATATCCTTCTTATTTCTATTTTCAGGTCTTGATACTTATCCAATTTTTTTTCCTTTCTTTCTCTTCAACTCTTGTGTCCCATGGTATTGCGATATCAATGAGTGATACTTTCTTCTTGATTTTGTCAATCAACGTCACGTCTGGTCTATTTGCATGTATCACCCTATCTGTTCTGATACCATAGTCCCAGAGGATCTTTGCCTGGTCGTTTTCTATCACTCCTGCAGGTTGGTGCTCGTACCACTTATTACTGCAAGGTAGCTGATGCTTCTTGCACAGGCTCCAGTGGAGAGCTTTTGCCACAGAATCATGCCTCTTTTTATACTGGTTCTGTGCAAGTGCCGGATATTCGCTTGCTATGTGGTTTATGGTTTCATTTTTCGTATTGCACTTCCTACATATGGGAGAGATGTTATTTCCATCTATCGTTCTTTGGACATATCTGGTTCTTATGGCCTGATCTTGTGCCGCTGTTATCTTTCCTTCAGTTTCCTTCTTGAGCTCTCCCCTCTGTAGCCATTGCCATGTGTCATCGCTGGCTAGTTCTTTAGTCTGTCTCATGTATTGTCCGTGCATTGGTTTGTTGTGCCATTCCTCTGTTCTGCTTGTCTTTCTCCTGTCTCTATATTTCTGGGTCTTTTATCAGTCCTTCTTCCCATGCACTCTTGAGCCACTCGTCTTCACTGGTCTTCTTATATTGCCCCAGTGCTCTGTTCTCGATGTTGACGCAGTCCTGTATGCTTAGTAGTCCCCTCCCTCCTTCCTTTTGTGTTATGTATAGTCTGTCCGTATTTGCTCTTGGGTGTAGTACTTTGTTTATTATCATATGTTTCCTCGTTTTCTGGTCTATGCTGTGAAGTTCTGCTTTTGTCCATTCCACTATTCCTGCGCAGTATCTGATTACTGGCACTGCCCATGTGTTTATGGCTTTTATCATATTTCCGGCGTTGAGTTTTGACTTGAGTATCGCCTTGAGTCGCTGCATATATTTCTTTCCTGATCGTGTCCTTCATCTGTTGATGTTTTATATCCCCTCCTTCCATTATTTCCAGGTATTTGTATCCTGTCTCATCTATGTGTTTGATGTTGTTCCCATCTGGTAGCTTTATCCCTTCAGTCCTTGTTACTTTGCCCTTTTGTATGTTGACTAAGGCACATTTTTCTATTCCAAACTCCATCCTGATGTCTCCAGATACAATCCTTGCAGTCTGGATTAGGGTATCTTTTTCCTTGATGCTCTTACCATACGGCTTGATGTCGTCCATGAACATCAGATGGTTAATTCTGTTGCCTCTTTTCTTGAGTTGGTACCCAGCATCCATCTTCTGCAGTACTTTTGTCATGGGAATCATGACTACTACGAAGAGTAGTGGGGACAGTGAGTCACCATGGAAGATCCCTCTCCTGATATTAACCTCTGCTAGTCTTATTCCAGAGCTTGTAAGTATTGTATTCCAGTTGCGCATTATATTATTGAGGAAGCTGATGGTGTTTTCCTCTGCCCCATATATTTTCAGGCATTCTATTAGCCATTTGTGTGTTACCATGCCGAAGGCTTTCTTATAGTCTATCCATGCCATGCTTAGGTTGGTTTTCCTTCTCCTACTGTTCTTCATTACCATTTTGTCTATCTTTTGTGCCCCTACACTTCCTTCTGCAGCCTTTCTGTTGGTGGGGGATGGTGTTTGTATCCTCTAGGTAGTTTGTATAGCCTTTCGCTGATGATACCTGTTAGTAACTTCCACATTATTGGTAGGCAGGTGATAGGCCTGTAGTTACTGGCTATATTTCCCTTACTCTTGTCTTTTTGTACTAAGGATGTTCTTCCTGTGGTCATCCATTTGGGTGCATGGTGATTTGTGATATAATGCTGGAGTTGTTCTGCTATTTTTGGGTGTAGGGCCTTGAAGTTTTTGAGCCAGTATCCATGGACTTCATCGGGACCTGGGCTTTCCAGTTTGGCATTTTCTTTAGTTGGTGTCTGACTGTATCTGTCGTGATGTCAGTGAATCTTTATTTTATTCTCCCTGTTTCTTCAGCCTTGACTTCCTGGAGCCATGTTGCATGTTTGTTGTGTGATACCGGATTGCTCCAGATGTTTTCCCAGAGTCTCTTACTTGGTTCGGCTTCAGGAATTTCTGGGTGGTAGTCTTCCCCTCTTAATTGGCTGTATAGTCTTTTCTGGTTGGTTCCAAATAGTTTGTTCTGTTGGTATCCCTTATTCCTGTTCATGTACCGTTGGATCTTATGTGCTTTGGCCTTAAGCCTCTGTTTTACATCTTCTATTGTGTTGTTTAGTTCCCTCTCCTGTACTTTGTATTTCTCGTTCAGTTCCTCCCTTGTTTTCTTGCTTCTTAGCCTTTTTTCTGCCATCTCTTTCAGTTTACCCAAGTCAGACCTCATCACCATGATTTGCTTTTCCAAGGCGGTTGCTGTTTTGGTTTCTGTTGGGTTGGTTGTGCTGGTGGTGTTGGTGTTCGTATCCCCATCAGTTCTGCTACTAATCTTGCTCCTGCATATGTCAAGTTATTTGTTTCTGTGATATTGGCGGTGTGTATTAGTCTCATTATTTCATTGACCTCACTTGTTTTCTCCCTTAATTTCTTGGTGTTGTAGGCTTTCACAGGGGGGATCTGTGTTCTCTCTGTATCTGGCTTCATCCGTTGTCTGATCTTTTCTACCCATTCCGTCCTGTCTGTTACATCGTCGGTGTTTCTTCGTATGTCGTTGTTTGATATCTCAGCATCCCTGTCGTCTTCTGTGGCATCGTCTCTCAGTTCGTCTTCTTGTAATTCGTTGTCGTGTGTCATTTCCCTTTCCAATTCCTCTCTTTCTGTTGGGGAGAGCCAGTTCTTTTTCTTTATGTTCCTTACTTGGTCTGCCAGCCTCTGCTCTGTTTGGGGGGTGTTATTCCTCTCATTCCAGATGTTGACCAACCTTCTTCTATATCCTCTCTCCGTCGGGTTGCTTCTGATGTAGCATCTCCATATTTCCTTATTTTCTTCTCTTGTCCATTTCTTCCTCTGGTTTGCTTCTGTAGCTCCAGTCTCTGGTCGTTGGTTCCTGTCGTTGTGGTGGTCAGTTGCTGGATGACGACCTCCAAGTACCTGACCGTCTTCCCCTTCAATTGGGTTGAATGCCTGGCTGCCGGACGAAGCTCCTCTGTTGGCCAGAGGGTTCCATTTTACGGTCGTTGTCGTTTATTCCTTCATTTCTTAACATCATTGCTGAGTTTTGCTATTTAACCCATAGCTAGACCCTACCCCATCAGGGATAGGTACTCATTTACAGCTGAGTAGACTGAGGAAATTATGGTAAAGATCCTTTCCTCAGGAATCAACGCCAAGTAGAGCGGTCACCCATCCAATGACTGACCAGCCCCAATGTTGACGACCTAACCCACTCTGCCACGGCGCCACATGTTATTATTATTATTATTATTATTATTATTATCATAACGCGTATTCTTTAAATCGTCTGGAGCCAGCAGATTGGTCATGAACTTGCATACGAAGCTGCTTCCTTAATGCTCTTCTTGCTTTATGATACATTTATATCTATTTATTAATATTTTTTTCGTTTTAATAAATGAGATCTTTTCTTTCTGTATTTTCCTCTACCTTCCCTCGCTTCTTAATGGACACCATATTCTTTGGAAGCTTGAATTTCAAGTCATTGGCCCCTGTGGGATTGTTCCACGTGAATAGGGTTCATCTCCTGAATGATAATAATAATAATAATAATTCAGTAGCAAAAGGTCTCCACTGGAGCCTGTGCAAAAATCGCCAGCTAGCTTGCAGTAATAAGTCGTAAGAACACCAACCTGAGGGAGTGACGGAAAACGATCAGCAAAGATCATCTGGGACTATGGCATCAGAACAGATAGGGTGATACATGCAAATGGACCAGGCGTGACGTTGATTGACAAAGTCAAGAAGAAAGTATCGCTCATTGAGTAGATGATGAGACAGAAAGAGAAAAAAAGTTATAACCATCAAGACCTGGAAATAGAAGTAGGAAGGCTGTGGGACATGCCAGTGGCACGATCCCAAGATCCCAGAAAAGGAACCTCGAAGAACTAGATGCTGAAGTAGCTCCAGGATTCATGCATAAGATTGTGCTCCTAGAAACAGCGCGCATAGTAAGAACAGTAATGGACTCCTAAGGATGCAGGATACAAAACCATCCAGTCAATAGGATGGCTGTGATAGACCAAAAGTAATAAATAATACTAATGGTTGCAAAGAATAACAGTGTCTACCTAGAAAAAAACATTTAATGCAAAATAAGATTATTGTTTGGTAGATTCGAATAAAAGTCCTCATAAGCATTCGGTGCTAATCCATAACATCAGGTATAATTTGCAAATATCACGAAATTGTCTCCAAGCCTTTGCAGCAGCGTCTGAATTTCATCATCAGCATTATCATTCTCCTTCAGATCTGCACATCTTCTTTTGAGACGGAGCGTCTCCATAGCAACCACGTGCATCTGTGGCGCCAATTAAAAGTTCTTCAGCGCGCGAAAGATGGAATATCACGTGAAGAGAGCGACGCCGGTCATTATAATTTTTTTTTTTTTTTCTCAGTTATCCCCGTCTGCTACGTCACTTTAGCATGTACGGCAGTGTATAAATTCATGTGCAAACCCTTTTCGGAAAGGTTCGGCGAAGGTTACGGTTCTGTTTTAAAAATAATGATAATGATAATAATAAATGTTCCAACTCAAGACCACATACATGGAATATAAAAGTAGAGACAATAACATACACAATCTAGTAGATACAAGTAGAAGCAATAACATACACAATCTAGATACAAGTAGAGAAAAATAACATACACAATCTAGATACAAGTAGAATCAATAACATACACAATCTAAATAGGATAACGCTTCGTTTCAAAATGGCTTTACCCTTTGTCTAACGCGTTACTATTAATATCTGAATAGAATAAAGCATTAAGACATCAAGATATATATCTCTTTTTTTTCTGTTAGCAGTCATCTATTAGGGATATTGAGTTCCAACAGATAAGGAGAGAGAATCAATCTGATCTCTTTAATTGATATATATATATATATATATATATATATATATATATATATATATATATATATATATATGTGTGTGTGTGTGTGTGTGTGTGTGTGTGTGTGATTGTGTGTGTGTGTGTTGTGTTTGTGTGTGTATATACATATATACTATACTTTTATATATAATATATATATATAATTATATATGTATGTATTTTTATATATAGATATATATATTATGTAATTATAATTATATCATATCTATATTATATAATATATATATATATAATTATAAATAGTTCAAATTACATGAAGTGAAAATTAAATAAGAAGAATATTTAATTTTTTTTTTACTTCCGTCTTCAGGCGGGAAGTTTGTTTCAATAAACCTGACCTAAGCAAAACTTCACCAATGAACATTATTTGCTATATAAATATTCCGTTCTGAAACCCCCCTCCCCCCCAAAAAAAATAAGAAAATGTTGTGGGGTTATATATTATTGTCATTTCAGTTTTTTTTTTTTCTCAGCTCCAAAACTAGTGCAGACCATATAAGAAGTACGGACGAGGTCAGAACATTTTGTTCTTTACTGTGGTTTAACAGAGACGAGTGTCGTTTTGTATGTTGGGAAATGATATAATTTAGAGAACTCTTAATTCACCCTGAGAGTCCAATCCAGTAAATGATAGAAGCAGTTCAGAACATACTTTTCCAGACAGATCTTTTTTTATTGCGGGTTGTCTGACGTGTTGAGTTGCTAGCAGCTGATTATTAGTGATTTTAATCTATTTCCAGATTCTCTCCCTCTCTCTCTCTCTCTCTCTCTCTCTCTCAAACACATATTTTCATGGAGAATATTATCAAGGAATTCCCTAAACCTCGGAAGTACCTCAGATATTGACCACCATTCGTGTACATAAATCCAGTCCAACGTTTGTTTTAAAATCGTAAATTTAAAGTATCAAAAAAAAAAGTTAATATATTTGAGACGACCAGCTTGCGAGCATTTTTCCCTCTACTCGAACCGGACAGGTTTTATTGCATTAGTTTTTTTTATCAGCTTTCCTTTCTTTGTGCGTTCGTGACGCGTAAATCCTCTCTCTCTCTCTCTCTCTCTCTCCTCTCCTCTCTCTCTCTCTCTCCTCTCTCTCTCAGTAGTATTTTTACCGACTATTATGCTTTCCGCACACGTATAAAGTCTCTCTCTCTCTCTCTCTCTCTCTCTCTCTCTCTCTCTCTCTCTCTCTCTCTCGTCCTTGTTTCGTCTCGTGAAGTATGAAGTATTTCTATAATATCTCTTTAACGTAGGATGTTAGGGGGTTAGATGTTATTCACAAGACTGAAGGACGAAGGACGTTATTCACGAGACCGGAAGATGTGTGACGTTACTTTCAGAAAACGCGTTACACACACACACAAAAAAAAGAATAGGTGTTTGCGCTTCCTCTTGTCCTGTATGCTGATGGTCACTGACCTCGTCAATTACGTAGTGTTTAGTAGTAAGTTTTACTTAATTTTTATCGCAGCGTAATAAGGCCTTGTTTACCTCTCTAGTTGACTAGCTTCAATTATTTTTTCAAAGAAGCAATTATACCTGTTTTCCTTTCCCTTTTTTTTAATGAGATCAACAACGCCTTAGAGTAATTTGATGTAAGTGGGTTAAAATATAATAACAAGAGTTGATAACGTTTGTGAATGTATTCGTAATTGCTGAAGAAGGAATAAAAGGTAATCTTGAAAACCTTTTATTTACAGTAGCACAACGAACTTCACCTTTGAATAAAAGAAATTTTGTATACATGGTATTTATTGTTGTTGTCGCTCTTCTATTTGAAAAGTAAACAAGATGCAAAGCTTCCTGTGTGCGTGTTTGCTGTTTGCGTAGCTCCGGGTCAATTATGTCTTTGTAAATAAGTGATAAACCAGTGTTGTGAGACTAGTTGTCGTCAGATCTCTGGCGATTATACCCTCCACAGGTCAAGTGGTTCCTTTCGCCGATTCTGTAAGAATCTTTCCCTCACCCAGACGTACCTTATAAGCCCTGGTCATCAAATTGGTCACATCATCACCACCGTGCTTTATTATTTCCTTGTGTCTCTCTATTCTTTAAGCTCCTCATTTCCCTCCTTACGTTAACCCATAAATTCTCATCTTCCTTTTCAACATATCTTCAAAATACTCACTTAGTCAACCCAGGACTGCATCACCCCCCCCCCCCCCCCCCCACCACCACCACCCCACCACCCCCCCTCAACACAGTACCTCTCCATTTACATCTCTTGCTGAGATCCATTTGTTCTTTAACCTTTCTTACATCTACTTCCTTGTAGAAAAGAAACTTACACGCAGTGTGTATATATATATATATATATATATATATAACTAATAATAATAATATATATATGTATGTGTGTATATATATATATATATATATATATATATATATATATATATATAGTGTATTTCAAAATAAAAAGCATTGTAATTGTAATCTCAATAATCTAGTTAGATGCTAGACATACCAGAAATCAGGTGTAGCTGACCAGCACATAAATCGTCAGCACCTTATTGTAATATTTGAGATAGAAAGTTCCATATATGATTGGTGCGGTGTGTTTGTTTGGTTGTCTGTGTCAATGTGAACGTAAATTAAGTACTAGATATTGTTATGATGCTTTGAATCTTCATGCCTCTTTGCCTTTATTGTGTTGACGGGTGTCAGATGTACAGAAGCAATTTATTTCTTTGTTTTATTCTCTCGCATCTTTCTATTTTGTGTATTCATAAGTTACCTTAATTTCATCTTTTTGGATCTTAGGTTTTTAGGTTTTTCATTTCTGGTTTGACAATTTTTTCTGTAGAAGTTTGTCAAATTAAAAACTTTTAATTTTTTTAATGGGTTGGGAGGAAGGGGGGGTGCTCGTGCTTCCTCCATAAGAATTACGGATGTGTTTGCAATAATTATGACATATTAATTGTAATAAAGATAAGGTGATGTATGGGTTTGCCCAAGGTTTTCAAGAAACATCAGCTGCATAATCGCGAGGTTATCTGAAAGAACAATTTGTGACTCAATTTAGTTTGTTAGTTTAGATCAAACCAGCTTTGTCATACGATCCCGTGGCCTAAGCCAACCCGAAACTTTGCTTGGGCGATTTAGGACAAAAACGACGTACCCTGAGGCATCAAGCTCCATGAAGGGCATTATTACTGGACTAATAAGCAACACATGAAGACCTGTACCCAGTCATTCTAATGACACCATGATATAGTAGAAGTTTTGCTCCCCCAGTATGGAGGTTTTCTTGATTTTGAATATAATGACCACTGTCGTGTCAACTAATCAAGGTCAAACGTAGTGTAATAATTTCTGTGAAGTAGAAAGCCGCAGGTATCCAGTAGCTTCCTATTTTCCTTATTCTTCTTCCTTCCTGTATGGAGGTCGGTACCCCTTGGACAAAAGAAGGTCGGGATATGGAAATCATTTTATTTCAATTTTTTTTTTACCTGACTTGTAGGTTAAAGGTGCTAATCGTTGAGATTTTTGAAGATTATTTTCTGTCTGAAGGTGGAGGGTTGTTGGGGGAGGGGGGGGGGGGGGGGGCAGTCTAGTGACACGAGGGCATACGCACAAAAGTATTGACTCAAGTTCTCATGCCATGGCCTCGCAGCCAGTTAGTTCACTTATTCATTTCAAGTTCCGTTAACGAACGTAGAGAGAGAGAGAGAGATAGGTTGAAATGCGGTTTCACCCACTCTCATTGAACACCTTTTAAATGCGGATGTATTCTGATGATATAGTAAGTCTGCAGAGTAAAATTTATTTGCAATAACTTGGTCCAAGAACTATGGAAAACCATTGTATTAATATACGGTCAGTTTTCAATCTGTCAAATTTCACTGTGCTTTAGTGTCAATCAGTTGAAATAAACCATAATTACATGTATATACCTATGTATATATATGTAATAATACCTATGATATTTTATATATATTATATATTATACTATATAACATATATATCAATTATATTATATATATATATATATACTATAATATATATATATATATACAATAACAAAACGAGTGAGAGGGAGGAGAGAGAGATTACAAACAATGGAAAAGCGAGAGAGAGAGAGAGAGATGGAGAGCGAGAGAGAGGAGTAGAGAGAGAGAGAGGAATCTATCTGAGTATTTGACCCCTGAAGCAAGACCCTTTTTTTTTTCTTTTTTTTTTTGTTTTTTTTTTTTTTTAAAATAAAGAACATCAACTTGAATTAATTAAAGGAACTTCTAGTGATTAAATTAAACCACAATTTGCAATTACTAAAAGATTCCCAAATATCTGCTTAAACAGAGTAACATGAGATTACAGTCTTTCGGCTTCCTTTACCTTTTACAATACATATATAATATACATACATACATATATATATATATATATATATATATATATATATATATATATATATATATATATATATATGTATGTATGTATGTAAAGGAAGCCGAAAGACTGTAATCTCATGGTTTAATTTAATCACTAGAAGTTCTTTAATTCATGGTGATGTTCGTTATTAAAAAAAAAAAAAAAAAAAAAGGTCTTGCTTCAGGGGTCAAATACTCAGATCGATTCTCTCTTCTCTCTCTCTCTCTCTCTCTCCTCTCTCTCTCTCTCTCTCTCTCTCTCTCTCGTTTGTTATTGTTTTAGAAGTTAATGAATGAGGGGGTTTTCCAATTTCAAATGAAAGGGGACGTAAAGTTGCTCCACGCCCCTTTTGTGGTCGCAACCGTCCCCCGACCACTCTACCCATTTTTCTTCCCCCCTCCCTCCCTCCCTCTCCCCCCCCCCTTTCCCCCCCCCCATTTCCCTCTTTCAAAACAATTCTGCCTCGTGCATCCCTTACTCCCTTCCCCCCCCCCCCCCCCCCCCATCCCCCCATCACTTTCAGCTCCCTCCTTCTCCCCTCCCCCCATCCATTTTCAGCTCCCTCTTCCCCCCTCCCCCCTCCCCTTTCAGCTCCCTCCTTCCCCTTGCCACATTGTCTGCATTCCATGACCGCATTTTGGCTCAGCGACGCCAGATGTTGACTGTGAATTTCTGCCCTTCTCTCTCTCTCTCTCTCTCTCTCTCTCTCTCCACCAATTTTTTGTATTGAATGGAAGTTCTTGGCTCATCTTCCGCGTTCTGTGATGTCACCCGCAACAGAAATAAAAGCCGCCTCGTAGAAAAAGCGCTATTTATTTAAAAAAGAAAAAAAAAATAAAAACGGATGACACACAGAATGGCATAGAAGCCATTGAAGAGTTATTCTCTCAAGATACGCATGGAAAACTCGGTTTTCATTTATTTGCTTATTTATTTTTTAACGTCACTACCAATAACAGTAGCACTTTTAGTAACACAGCCGATAAACCCCTTAAGTTAAGCCAGAAATATCAACGCACAAGAAACGTATATTTAAATAACAACAGAGTGAGAGAAATTTTAAATAACTAATTTTCTTTTGGAGCAACTCTGAAATTTTGACAACACTGTAAACTCTTAATTAAAATCTAACAAGTAAATTTTACTTACGAAATTACTAACTGATTTGCAATCAGAAAACTAAACGCTTTTGTGCATGTAGTGCGCAAGAAGAAGAGGTAGAGGAGAGAGAGAGAGAGAGGAGTTGGTCAGTTAGATAATAAAAGAACGAAAAATACAAATAATAATGATAGAAGAGAAGTGTAGTACAGTATATGTATTCACTTCACTGGTTTCTATCCTGGATTCATTACCTCCTTAAAAACGTTTAAGCATTTCATATCAGATCTCTCTCTCTCTCTCTCTCTCTCTCTCTCTCTCTGGTTTATGTCTCTGTTTTCTGTTTTGTGGACCTTTTATCTTTGAAAAAGCATTTTTTAAGTACTTGCAAGTAGAAACATTTTGCAGTTTAATCGTCTAATAACAATAAAGTGTATTAATCGTATAATAACTGTAAAAGTATATTAATCGTGTAATAACAATAAAGAATATTAATTGTGTAATAATAGCCAAGTATATTAATCGTGTAGTAACGGTAACGTATATTTTAATTAATCTTGTAATAACAGTAAAAAGTATATTTTATTTACTCTTGTAATAAGTGTAGTATATTCTATTTAATCTTTTGATAACTGTGATGTATATTTTAATTAATCTTGTAATAACAGTAAAGTATATTTTATTTACTCTTGTAATAAGAGTAAAGTATATTTCATTTACTCTTGTAATAAGAGAGAATTATATTGATTTTAATCTTGTGATAACGGTAACGTATATATACAGTTCTGCGTCTTCCATCGTACAAACATTTCATAGGAAGAGATGAACGGAAGCGGCAATCAGCTTAAAAGTTTCCTAAAACTGCAATGAAAACGTAAAGCGGAAAAAGTAACTGTTACCTAAAGGCCAAACGAATACATAAAACTGGATGTAACAGTTACGAACAAAGTAATAGAAAATCGAAGAACCAGAGTTTTTTTTTTTTTTTTTTTTTTTTTAGACATCGTTTGGCTACCTCTTCAGTTGACGCTGTTGAAAGGAATCTTACAATTTTAACGTGTATTTCCCTTTTAAAATTTATAAATGTGAATTTTAGCTAGTATTCGATTACCTTGATTGAGAAACTTCGCGCTCTTACTTTCTTCCGTTTCAGAATCTTAAAATCAGTCTGGTGCTTCTATTTCCATGGACAAGTGTGAAGCTCCTTATTGTAATGTGAATAAAGTTTGGTCATTTTCTATTCTTGTTGCCAAACCGCATGATGAATGAACCTGAAACGAGCCAAGGATAGTTCGGGCGTAGCGGAATTTCTTACGTTGGCTCATGGAGTGTCACAAATCCCCGAAACACTTTTTATGACAGGTACATCTGACACTGACTGTACTTGACAATTTGATTAAGCTCGGCGTTTGGATTGAATTGTAGGCTTTCCCATGATTCTGACACTTCAGGACGCAGCAGCTCATAAGTTATTGGTGACGGTGTTAGGTTTATGGGAAAAATATGGGGGGAAAAAAAGTGTAAACTTTGCCATAAGTTTGGTATTAAAGGACACTGCAGATCATAAGTTGTTTTGTTATTTAAACGGTGGTAATGTTTTAGTTTTATGGAAGAGAAATAGAAGCTTTAATCCTTAGGGGACGTGAATTATCCCAGTTGGGAAACTTGTTGGTAAATTGGGCACAGTACTAAAACTGGGTAGCATACCTTGACCCCTCCCCCTAGAGCGTAACCACAATAAGGTTTTTTTTTAATTCTTCACACGAAAATCTGAAGCCTTTGGGTTTTCCAGCTCGCAAGCAACCTCCCTGAAGGTGTTCAAAACCATTAAAAGTGAACTATTGTATAACACAGCATATTGATACATTGACTTTATACTTTTGATTTTGTTGTTAAGTAGCTAAATGTCGTCATGAACCATTGTTGAAGACTCCTTAGAAACTTAGGATAATTATAAAAATACCTTTCTTCTTTTGTTTCTCATTAAATTTTGGATTTCTTTCGTAGTGTCTTCCATACGGTTGGTTTCACAAGTTTAGTTAGCCAGAGGTACTATAAATGTAATATTTTTTTATGCTTTACCACGAATTGTATGTGCTTCAATTGTTTGCATGTGTTACGATTCCGAAACCACTCGTAAGATAGCCTGCTTTGGAAATTTGTTATTTAGAAGTCGCAAGACAGATAAGTTCTAGTTTTTCTAAACATTTTGTATGAAATTAATTCGTTTTGAGTTTTTCGAAACATTTTATATTAATTCAATTAGTAGGTTGTTTACGAAAATGTAGAAAATAACCTAATAGTCCCCATTCATATGTTGCAAATATGCTAAAATATGACAGCTGATTTCATAGATGCTTTTTTCTTGTTTGTGTTATAGATTATCGAAGTGAAGTTGAAAATGGTTCCTTTTTTTTTAATGTTCACGAAGTTGGAAGTAGAAGTTACTTTCTCCTTGGTTTGATGTTGCATAAGATGTTTTTTAAAGCACGAATAAGTTGTTTAATTTCAAAATGATCAAAGTAGGAGCTTTGATCGTTCTAATTTGACTGAGTCAAATTTTGATAGTCGCTTTCAGCTCATCATCCGGTGGGAAAAAAAGAAGGAAAAAAATATTTCGTTGCCCTTAATAAACCCGAGACTGTTTCTTACACAGGATAGTAACAGCTCCATCGTGAAATTCGTGCGTCTTGTGAAAGAATGAGATTTGATAACCCTCGCTATCACCATCTTTTCGATTTTTCCACTTTACTTACCTGTATACGAGGTTTCCTTTGCGTTTTACTCCCTCATAATCTCCTTCCTCTGGAACGAGAGAGAGAGAGAGAGAGAGAGAGAGAGAGAGAGAGAGAGAGAAATAAAACCTGAGTTGAAGGATTTTGGGCGAGGAAACAGAGAGGAGAGGCGAATGGTGGGTGGTGAGGCCTTGGGGTGTGGGGGGGCCCGGGTTGGGTGGGCGGGTGGGTGGGTGGGTGGTGTCGAGGGGGAGAGAGAGAGAGAGAGAGAGAGAAGAGAGCGGAGAGAGAGAAGAGAAGAGGGTCGAGGCTGAGGTAAGGAGGGCGAGGAGAGTAAGGGAAGAACCAGAGGGAATTCCTTGAACTGCCCCTTGAGATTCTTGAAGGCTCGAGGCTCAGCTTACGAGGAGGGACAAGATGCCTGGTGATTATTAAAGGCTGGAGGAAGACTTACCGTTCGTCCTTCTGTAAGCTCTCCATCTCTAAGGGTTTAAAATTCGAGAGAGAGAGAGAGAGAGATAGAGAGAGGGAGAAAGGTATATCTTGACCTTCCCAACCTAAATGGATCGATATTAGAAAGGTTCCCTTAGAAGATCTTCCTTAAGGGATGCGGTAGGGGAGGTGCAAGGGACGGATAATAGTAGATGATAGAGAGAGAGAGAGAGAGAGAGAGGAGAAATTTTCACATTCACGTGCAGGAATTTGCTGTCTGTCTGTTTGTCTGTTAGTTCTCCGAATGAAGGAAAGTGAGTGGTCTGGTCACGCTTTGTTTATATTCACACGTCCCGATTTTTATTTTATTTTTTTTTTTTTTTATTTTATTTATCTATCTATTTTTCTTCTTTTGCATACTTTAAAGGCAAGAGCCTGTGACGTCTACGACATACATCACCACAGAAAAATTTCAGGAATTCCCCATAATAATTCGTGACGAATCTACGGAAAATTTGCTGTTCACAAAAAAAAAATCATTTAGAAAACCAGCAAAAATTTTATATGCAGGAAATTCAGAAACAAACAGATAACGGAATAAAGGATAGCAAATCACTCCGAACTGCATTCTATACATAACAGTTTGACATTTACACATCAGTTACGTATGTCATGGTTTTATTTATTTATTAAACCAATTCATCTATTCATATGTTTGTAGTGAACCGATCACGTATTTAGTTAAAAAGTGTTAGAGCTGACTGATGTGTTGTGTGGAGAGAATGAATTTGTATTCAAATCCCTCGAAAACTATGAAAAAAAGAAAAGAAAATCTAAAAATCTAAAAACAGAATTACTTCTGTGCCCTTTTATTCTCTCTCTCTCTCTCTTTCTCTCTCTCTCTCTCTCTCTCTCTATCTCTCTCTCTCTCTCCTCAACCTTTTTCCGCAACCCTCCCCGCCCCCCCCCCTCCCCTCTCCCCCACACAAAACTCCCGTGTTTTTTGCAATTGACAAGATGGAAGTGCAATAAGACTAATTGTTAACTAAGCAAAGCTATTCATTGCCGTCTTCGGCTGAGCTCGAGAGAAATTTATGTTTGTGGTTAAATGATTTTTCCTACCTGATTTTCTTTTTCGTGTTTGTGTGCGAGGGAGGAGAAGGACTTTTGTTTGTTTTCCGATTTAACAGATAACGTCGCGATCTCCCCGTCGTTGATTTTGTTGTTGTTTCGGTGTTGGTGGGCCATTTGGCCCAATCATCGTCGTTATTAGAAAAATCATTCGCTCATTTTCATAATGTTGGTTCAGGAGTTGATTTATTATACGTTTTAAATGTTATGATGCACTCCCAGGAAAAGCGTTGCATGACTCTTCAGAATGTTCTCCTAATTCATTTCGTTTTAAACATCGGGTGTCATACAAAGTGCACAAGTGTACATTTAAATGTGTAGAACAACATGAAAGCATTCGACGCATCTGACTAGAAACTCTCGTTTAAACTTACGTTTTTTTTTTTTTTCTTAAGTAATGCAAGCATGATCAATATTATTGTGTGTGGATCGTAAGCAAACTCCGCCAGCCGCTGCCATTGAGGACTTTGGCAAAGAGATGAAATTGAAGTTGTTTTTATTTCTCTGAATACCGGAGAAACGGAATTTTTTTTTTTTTTTTTTAACAGACCGGAGAAACGGCGGCTCTTTTGATCGAAGCCGGGAGACAAGATCATCACAGCAGAGGACGGGAGAAGGATCTACTAAGCAGAGGACTCGAGAAGGATCTACCGGTGACAGTCCAAACGTCCACCTTTGACATCTTTATGAGCTTGACCCCGTAATCTCTCCGGACCACAGCCATTCCCTTTTGGTTGCTGCTGCAGCGGCGGCTGCCTGCAGGAGGCGTGGTCGCCGAAGTTGTTGTTTGCGTAGAAGATTCCGAAAGTTGTTTGTGGGTTCAATTAGATGAGTTTATTTTTCGGTCTTGATTCATGTTATTACGTAATAATACTTTGCGTGTGGTCATATTATCGTTGGAAATATCTCATTTTTCTTATTCTTATTGTGGAAACCGTAATATACCTCAAAGTATTATTATTATTATCAACTAAACAAAAGCTTCTTTCAGTTTTCTTTTGAAGATTGAAAAAGAAACCCACAAAATCACTAGAGAACGTTATACACAGTGATTTTGTGGGTTTCTTTTTCAGTTATTATTATTATTATTAAAAAGAAACCCACAAAATCACTTTGTAACTTGTTTACTTCTAAGTATTTTTTACATTTAGTTTTACTACACACTCGGAGTACTTTCAGGCCCTATCTGTGGACCATTTTCAAGAGATGTTTGGGATGTTAGCCTGGGTCAAGGCCCAGCAGTCTTTTTTTGTGGGTTTCTTTTTCAATCTTCAGAAGAAAACTGAAAGAAGTTTTTGTTTGGTTCATTATTATTATTATTATTATTATTATTATTATTATTATTATTATTATTATTGTTGTTGTTGTTGTTGTTGTTGTTGTTCTGTTTGTTGTTGTTGTTGTTGTTGTTATTCTATTGAAAATATATGTATATACTATATATATATATATATATACATATATATGTATAATATAAATGTATATATATATATATATATGTATAATATATATTTGTATATATATATATATATATATATATATATATATATATATATACTGATACGTTTTTAACTGGGAGGTCTAAGGTACCCAATGGGTAAAATTGATGATCTTTGCGACTTGCCTAGTAAAACACAAAACTTCAAACCCAGAACTTTGGGTCCTGAGGTCAGGTAAACACTTATTCATTAAATACGGCTGAAGGTCTCCTTCAAAGGGGAGTGATTAGGTAATCTCTGGGGTTTAACTTAGTTAATTATATTTACAATAGAAAACTCGTGTCAGGAGAATAGTTAACGTAACTGGGACAGAAAACAATAGTCCCTCAATGCAAGGTGAAAGAAGCAATGAATAGGATATTCTTGAAAGAAACACAATGGAAGGCCACTTCAAAGGGCTTCTTAAAAGGAGGGCATAGTGGGGAAGCCACTTTGCACTCAAGATAGTGCACAGAACCACAGCTGACTAACTCCTAATCTTTAATCAAAAACACTTGCGATTACTTAACTGAAATGAGGCTTCTGATTAAGGAATCAAGGCATTGCAGAGAGGATGCCTAAAAATTAATTTGATTCCGGTAACTCAAAATTTAACAATTTATGTTACACTTCACTTAAATGTTTTGTAACTTGAAACAGCACAAATAAAGGCAATACAGAACTCATTGTAGGTATATCGCACAATGAAAAGGAAAGGGAAAAATGGTATATAATAGGTTTACAGGGACGTGACTGGCTAAGAACCTTAAACCTGATACTTTATCTCTCAGGAGGCTTGGTTCCTCATACTTCAGGGGTGCCATCGATGGGAAGGGCAAGAGAATAAGGTAACAGCAAAAGTGTACTAGAGCCCGTGACAGCATGTCTGTCAAAAATGGGACAGTTCATGAGAACAAGGTGAAGACAGGAGTCCTGGATGATAAGTGTCCGAGTCTGTCTGTCTGAGGCTTTATAAAGCTTCTGGGAGTTAAGATGGTGCTCCTCAGCGCATGTCACTGCGAGGTCTTTCACGCAGGCATGGGTGCCAACGTGGTCCAAGTTCCAAGATGGTGCCGGTCACATGGCCAGTCCTTTCCCTCTATGCCAGCTCGCTTGCCTCGGGCAAGGATTTGCATTCTTCCAGGATCCACACCTGGAATTTAAGGTCCTGGCTGTCAACTCAAACAGGGAAAGGGGATTAAAGTATTCTCCCCCAGAGACAGTGTCTGAGCACGAGAGCTTGTAGAGGCGAATTTTGACCAACAGTGTAAAATATTATAGCAAACTAATTAATTTAATATTCACTTTGTAAACTTGCTTTTGATTTATGAGATGGCATGGGAGAGTTTTACTCTTTACAATATATATATATATATATATATATATATATATATATATAGTATGTATATATATATATATATATATATATATATATATATATATAGGAAATTGTCATTTTCCAGGGGTACCAGAGATGAACTAATAAAAAAAGGAAAACCTGTATATTTTTTTTTTACTAATAATGACCTACCTGCTGTCATTCACAGCTTACAGAAGAGATCCTATTCATCTTTCGTTATCGTCACTCCTGTGGCATTTTGGCACTCGATCCGAGCTCACTGTGCTTCTGTATACTTCCTCTCGGTTCCTTTTAGCTGCCAGACAACTTGTGAAGTATTTCTCAAAGGGTCCCATCTTGGTGTGGGTGGAAGGAGTTGGGGATGTGGGGGGGGGGGGGGTAGAAGGGGAGATAGGTCGAGTTTCAGAGTTTCGATGGTGCTGGGCCTCTCTCTCTCTCTCTCTCTCTCTCTCTCTTCTCTCATATATATATATATATATATATATATATATATATATATATGGGAGAGGGGGAGAGAGAGAGATATTTTCTTAAAAAACGCAATATGATTACAATTGCTGTAAATGACACCACTTACAAAAGTATTCGCTGTATGAAATGTGTAATTGTGTATCGTGTATTCCGTATATTAACACGAAAAAGCCAATTTCAGCAAAAATATACTATTGAACACTGAGCAGGGGGGATGATATCCGCATATCTGCATTCTCAAACTGCGGATGCGAATGCGGATGTTGCTTGCAATGCTAATGCGGATGCGGATTTTAAGAAATTGTCAGTGCGGATAATCCACGGATGCGTATATGGATGCGGAAATCTGATACATGTCTAATATATATGTGTGTGTGGGGGTAGGTAAATAATATATATATATATATAGTATATATATATAATATATATATATATATATATAGATATATATATATAATATATAATATATATATATATATATAATATTAATAGCATAGAGAGAGAGAGAGAGAGAGAGAGAGAGAGAGAGAGAGAGAGAGAGAGAGAAGTGCATGCGATGGCACATTTTCACACAAGCACAAACGGCCGCATGAGAAAGGATATTCTCGCCTTTGGAAGCAGCTGTTGCATTGCGAGTAACCACTGTCGAACAGTTACATTCTTATGGGTTGAATTTGCCTTGTGGGCATACATATTCCGAACAATTATTCACAGGAACGAAAACTGACGTTCATTTGATATTGAAGGAATTTTTGCATCAGTTGTTGTGAAACAGCTGACTTGTCATAGAAGGATTTCTAGAAGCTAATGTAATTACATTTTAGGTTTTGATGGTAATTTTCACGGCCCATTCAAAACTCATCACTCTTTCTCAAAAGTTTGGGGAAAATATATACTTACGCAAATATTAAAACTTGTATTTTATTTTGTTTAACTTATTGCTTTCTCATCTTTCCGTTAGTTTTCGTTAAATTTTAAATACATTGCATTTTGAATTTTCAACATTGTATTTTGAATTTTAAACATATGCATTTTGAACTTATGATGTATTGCATTTTGAATTTTAAATATATTACATTTTGAATGTAAAATATATTGCTTATAGAATTTTAAACATGTTGCATTTTGAATTTTTTTTAAAGAAAAAAAAAACTTGTCTGCCGAACTGTTAAGCTAATAGCTCTTCCATTTATGACATTTGGAATAAGACGGACATAAATTAATTAAATGATGTTAAATTTTTAACAAATCATCACAACAAAGCAGGCGAGTAAGCTCACCTTTTGCAATTATTAGCAGGACAAAAATAAAACAAATAATAATCTGACCTTTAACATTTCTCGGCAAATGTGTCTTAAAGTCAAAATTCATGCAATATTTTATTTTTTCTCAGGCGAGTCCATTTTTTATGTTAGGGTTGACGGGCGATATTTCGTAGACGGAAGAGGCCAATTGCATATTTCAGTGCCTCCAGACATGTTGGATATCTAGAAACCTATCATATTCCCCACCTTTTATGAAAAAGGAGGGTTTATTTATCTATTGTCGGATATGAATTTTCGCTGTGAAATTTACGAAATAAGTTGAAATATAGTGGTATTCGAGATCTGGACTTAGACTTATTAATCAGTGGTATTTGAATTCTAAGACAGGAAATATAATATATGATATGTGAGACCTGAACCAAGAAATGTAATCTATGGTATTTCAGATCTGAGACAAAAATTTAATCATTCATATTAGAAATTTGAGCCAGAAATGTAACCAATGATATTTGAGATCTGAGCCAAGAAATATAATCAGTGTTATTTGAGATCTTAGACGAAATACGAGTCGTTATATTTGAGATCTGAGCCGAGAAATAACAATGGTAATTGAGATTGAGCCAAGAAACATGATCATGGATATTTTAACTCTGAGCCGAAAAATTTAATAATTGCTCTTAGAGATCTGAGCGAAGAAAATCAATGGTATTTGAGATGTAAGGCAAGAAATAATTTGAGATCCGAACCAAGAATTATAATAATCAATGATATTTGAAATCTCAGGCAAGAAACAATGATTGGTATTTGAGATTTGAGCCAAGAAAGATAATCAATGATATTTGAGATCTGATCCAAGAAATATAATCAGTGATAATCGAGATCTTAGCAATGATATTTGAGATCTGTGCTAATAAATATAATCAATGGTAATATAAGAGATCTGAGCCAAGAAATATAATGAATTATATTTGAGATATGAACCAGGGAAAATAATCAGTAATATTTGAGATCTGAGGCAAGAAATATAATCAATGATATTTGAGATCTGAGGCAAGAAATATAATCAATGATGTTTGAGATCTGAGCCAAGTAATATAAATTATTTTTGAGATCTGAGCTGTTTCATGATTTTAAATTGCAATGTAAGGATAGGAGGCTAGAAATTTGATATTTAAATAACACTTCATTGAAAAGACGAAAGAACAACTGATAAGTCAACAAAATGAATAGATACTTTGTCACACCAGTTTTCCTGGTTAGATAACGACCCATATAATCTGTGAATGATGGGCAAGGATAAAAAGTTGTTTACTGTTCACTTATCTAAATAGAAAACCACAACCGGACGAAACAGCCCTAAGAAAAACTTGCTAAACATGAGATATTAGGTTAGATTTTATACCTATCTGTTTTTTTCCTTTTTTTTTCTTTTATATATGGTTGCCAAACCTTTTGTTCGCAATGACCAGGGGCCAGATGCACATTTTATCATCTTAGCTAATACTTCTCGTAAGTAGGTCTGGAGGAGTTTTTCTTTTATATCCGTTACCTTTAGTTCCTATTCATGATGAGCTTCATGGATTCTTTGTTAAAAAAAAATGATTTCGTGTAAAGTTACAGGATTAAAACATTATAGTCGAAGTCTAGAACGTTGATCAGTTGTAGTTTGTGTGTAGGCGTGGAACAGATGTATTCTATATATATATATATATATATATATATATATATATATATATATATATATATATATATATATATATATATATATATATATATATATATATATATATATATATATAATATATGAAGTTCCACTGGGAAAAATGAAGCACGATGTATGGATTATGACTGGTTTTGCCTCGAGTTCAGACATCAAGGGAACTGATATAAAGTGGTAAAATTGGTAGAATTTTTACATTCAGTATATACACTAGACTGAGTGCATGCCACAAATTGTTAACGGGACATTCACTCTCGGTCACTTGCTGCCAGGCTAAGGCTAATGTTATTTCAACCGTCTGTATATGTATATTTTGAATGTCATCCTATGTGTAGTATGTATAATATATATATATATATATATATATATATATATATATATATATATAATATATATATATATATATATATATATATATGTATATATGTATATATATATATGTGTATATATATATATATATATATATATATATATATGTATATGTATGATATATGATACAATATATATATATATATATATATATATATATATATATATATATATATATATATACACACATTAATACATACACACACTAGAATGACATACAAAATATATAGACGGTTGAAATAACATTCATTAACCTTAGCCTCGCAAGGGCTACAGAAGCTATGCATATTTTTCAGCACATACTTTTCAGTAACTTCCTCCATCTCCTAATAAGAAACATGTTAACATCTTGACGAGTCAACGATTCAGCAATTTGGTGAAATAGACGTAAGTACGATAATTTCGCCAGTGATGGTTTTTTTTTTATTTTTTATTCAATTTTCTTTTTGTATAGCGCCACTTGATTCCAACACCAAGCGCCATTACAGATAATGACGAATAATAATATCTTTGTTCTCTCCATTGAATATCAGCCACTTTTACAGGAAAATAAATACAAATTAAGAAATTCCTAAAGGGAAATTTTCCTGCAACTGCGAGAGGAGCTTTGAAAGAGTCGTTGGTATCTCCTGTTCTCATTTTTTTTCCCATTTATTTTTTTTTCTTACGATGAAATGGCAAATGATTTCGGGATTTTTTTTTCCTTCCTCGTCTTCTCCTCCTTTCTTTCACGTAAGGGAATGTCGTAAACCATGCACGCGTTCGCGCGCTCGCACGCCACGATAGCAAATGACGTGTAATTGAATTTGCCCTTATCTGTAAAGCTCCTTGTGATAATGATGACTACGAGGACGACGATGGAGATGATAAGTGTGACGATGGATCTTATCTTTATCATTATCGTGTGACTTTTAATTGCTTAAACTGCTGTTTGAAGGAGGAGGAGGAGGAGGAGGAGGAGGAGCGGGAGGAGAGACGAGAAAGAGTAAACAGGTGACGAAAAACCGTAGTTCGGTTGCTTCCAAACCAACTTACATTTATTTTATTCGCAGGATACCTATAGCCTCCTCTGTTCAACCATCTAAATTTTAAGTGATTTTTTTTTATGCTGTTTCTCCACCACCTTTATTTCATTGCAGAGTTTTATTCACGTTCGTAAAGCACGTACGTCCCAGAAATACTTTTATTCATGTGTGTGTGTGTGTATGTGTATGTGTATGTGTGACCTTGCTAACCACACCTGCACCAGTCGAGTTGACTTGCGGTCTCCCTCTCTCATTTGTGCTCTATCTATCTCTTGGTCTATCTCAAAATGACTAATATATCTAAAATGTCCGTGCTTAACCTACAATCAAATAATCGTTATTAGGTATATTGGTAAAAACATACTTTCGTGATCCCCTTCTTTTAGCTAATTAACAACAGCCCATTCTTACTGAGCTCTGACTATTTGTCTAAAGTGTTCAGGGATACCACATGTACATTTGTAAACTTGTAGTAAGTTGGTAATCGCATTCTTTCAGCTGATTGTGCAAAAGCTCATCTCTGTATTAGCCTATTATATTAGGATTATCCTTGACTTTGGTACGTAACGACACAGATCAAAAAGCTGTCAAGTTGTGCTCACCTTTCCGAACCCAAGGTATTATTAGATGGCCTCTCGCAGTTCAGATCTTCTTGATAAAAAATGCTCGAATTGATGGTCTTCTTATCCACAACAATATTAATTGTGATTTACTCCATCACTAGTAGATATATCTTGCTTGGCCGCTTCCTGTAAACTGTTTCAATGCAGATTTTTTATTGGGTTCATTGTCCTTCTATCTAGAATTAGTACGTACTACTCGATTTGTAGAGAGAGTCTGGCGTATTCACGTGCTACTGAAGGCCCTTCATGCCACGTTGGCCACCACGTTGTCTTCTGTTTCTTGCACCCCAAAACTCTCGGTGCTAAGTTTAAAACGAGTTAGTAGTGAGGATGTAATGCTTCTTCAAAGTGTTGCCCCGGTAGTGGGATAGCGCCGTCAATGCACATCACGTGTTGCAATGCAGGGATTCCCGAAGTCTGATTGCAGCGCCCCTTCTGACCCTATGCTTCGCCCACTTTTCAGCCTTTAGCGTACCTCCATTTTGCTCGTTTTCTTCAAATCTGTTGTCAACCACTCCAAATCCTTCTTTTCGCTGTCTAAAGCACTGGGTAGCTGGGAGTGCCCCAGTGCTTGGCTTTCATAGCCGAATTTTCATAAATCAGAATAAATTCTTTGAAGCACTGTGCTCCTCTGCATGAATGCTTCTAACGGGTTTCAGTGTCCGTCCTTGCATATATTTATTGGTCTGTTGGTTTTCATCTTTTCCTTATCTGTATTTTGCCATGCTTTTCTGCCAGATATTTTATGCATTAGTTCATCCGTGCTAAAGTGGCCTCTTTATGTCTTATTCAGATTCTCATAGCAACTCTACAGCCACTGTAGAATTATATTGTTATTGTTCAAAGTCCTTCCTGAATGTGTATCCTCCTTACAAAAGCAAAGAACTGACAATTGTTCGCCATCGCAACAAGACCACTGAATTTATTTATTTTGGTCAATACACGTGGAGTTGAATTCTAGTCCCCGCAGTCAGAACATCTCCACTGGCCCAGTATTTGAATTATAATTATCTTTATTACTATAGTAGATTGACATCAACCGTGCTTTTGACGTCCAGTCCCTTACGACGCTCCTGATTGGCTGTTGATAAGCCAATCACAGGGCTGGAAACTCTCAGTCTCTCGAGAGATTTTACATAGGCAGGATGTACGCTCCACCTTCCCTGAGGGATACGTCTTTCAGGAGAGGTGGAACATACATCCTGCCTCTGTGAACTCCCTCGAGAGACTGAGAGTTTCCAGCCCTGTGATTGACTTATCAACAGCCAATCAGGAGGGTCGTAAGGGACGGGCCTAGACATCAAATGCACGGTGGATGTGAATTTATTATAGCTTACTGCATGTTTATGTCGGGGACCAGCGTTGAGAGAGGCTGCCCCCACCTGAACGGAAGCTGTTCTGAATTTAAGTGTATAAGTACATATTCTGTTTTCTTAAATAGAAATATTACGGATATATTATACAGGGCTTTCTAAGGTAACAGATAGAAAAAATATAGTAAACATGGAGTATGAATGGCAAGTTATCAGTTTATTCAACAACTCTAAAAAAAATTTTTTCTCTCTCTCTCTCTCTCTCTCTCTCTCTCATATATATAGATATATATATATATGTATATATATATATATATATATTATATATATATATATATATATATATATATATATAATATTGTGTGCACACTTCACCTAATGAACTTTATTTGCGGGTTGATCTGTCAGTATTGGAGAGCGATTGGTATAATAAAAGTAAAAATGTAATAATAATTTTTTCTCTATAGAGAAAATAATGCATGAGAATTGTGCTGAACCTGTCTTGTCTAATTAAATACAGTAAAGATCTCTGTTTATCTATGATCTTGTATCTATCTAATATGCACCATTTAGCACTTATGTTAAAAGTAACCGGTGTTATCCATGTGATATGCTACGCTTGACTCGGCCATCCAGTTTTTCTCTGCTTAGTTCCCATTATTTTGAAGGATTTTTTTTTTTCAATGTCAAATTTACTGCATGGCTCATCAAAATGTGTTAAGTATAAGGCAGCTTTCTTTATCTGTGTAATTTGCTTTGTGGTTTTTATGATAAATTAAGAATGGGGAGTTATAAGCTTTCAAATTTGTTTTATCTGCCATTTTTTTTTTATCTGCCATCTTTTTTTTTTTAAGATTACCTACAGGTTTTGTTTTTCCTTAATCTGCTCAGAATGGCCCTCATGACGTGATAAAAATAATAAAAATTAACTTTAAGAAATACAAAACAAGTGAAAACACCAAACTGGAAATAAACTCAACACCGTGGAAATGCATTTAACTAATGAATCCTTTCTTCCTTGACTGGGGCCCTGCTGTGACAAAGGGCGCTCTTAGGAGTTGTTCAAGACTGGAGTAAGGATTCGGAATTAGGATTTTAGGAAATTAGATGCTTAGGTAGATACCGGATCCTTTTTTTGTTTTTTAAGCGAATCATGACGGGAAAGTATAGATTTTCTTTTTATTTCCCGAGTAACTTTGCGTACGAATGAAATTGATATTTAAAGATTGGGCAAAGATAAGTTGAGAGTATTGAGGAATTTGTACAACTAAGGAATTCCAATAGGACCAGTGTCATCTGATTAAAGGTGTGCTCCATTTCCTGTTCTGTTTGTTTGTATGGTGTTTTTACGTTGCATGGAACCAGTGGTTATTCAGCAACGGGACCAACGCCTTTACGTGACTTCCGAACCACGTCGAGAGTGGACTTCTATCACCAGAAATACACATCTCTCACTCCTCAATAGAATGGCCGAGAGTGGCGCTCATTTCCTGTTCTGTGATGGAGTGAATATTCACATTATCTCTCATGAATTCCGTCGAAATAAATTGCTTATTAGTGACCGACGTGGACCGTGCATGAGTATATTTCTCATTCCCTCCTGGGCGCGAAAACAAAAATCCATATATTCATCAGAATGTAGTTGAATTCTTCCATTCTTCTCTTAGTATGACTTAGTATCAAGTCATCCGTAACTATTCCATGGTCGTACTCCATCAAATTATAGACTCATAGTTACTATAGTAGATTCACATCAACCGTGCATTTGACGTCCAGGCCAGTCCCTAACGACGGTCCTGATTGGCTGCTGATAAGCCAATCACAGGGCTGGAAACTCTAAGTCTCTCTCGAGAGTTCACATAGGCAGGATGTATGTTCCACCTCTCCTGAAAGAAGTATATCTCAGGAGAGATGGAACGTAGATCCTACCCCTGTGAACTCTCGAGAGAGACTGAGAGTTTCCAGCCCTGTGAGTGGCTTATCAACAGCCAATCAGGAGCGTCGTAAGGGATTGGCCTAGCCATCAAATGCACGGTCGATGTGAATCTACATACTACCCCAAGTACGGAAAATGCAACCTACTCATAAAACTAAATCAAGATCATCAGGACTATTACAACTAAATTACTGATTAGTATCAAAGGTAGTTTTCTTCTTAAGTAACCTTTGTGTATAGTACATTTAAAAGAAGATTATAAACATTACGATTGTCGTGATTTACTTATGATTTTAAAGCGTATTTGTGCTGCCTGACAAAATTTCCCTTTAGCGTTTACATTACGTTAAAAGTTCATTGCTTATCCTTAAAGACCCTTTGGTATTACGGTAAAGTTTCATTTCTCGTTCGACATGAAGACAGGTTCTTCTCAGCTCGGTGTCATATTATTCCCTCTGCGTCTCCACTGATTGTGCGAACTTATGTGCAAAACGATTGGACGCTTTATCCACTTCCTGGTGCAGATAATGTTTAGCTTCCGTACAGCCATATATATATATATATATAATATATATATATATATATATATATATACTATATATATATATATATATATATATATACATACATACTCAAACAAACAATAAGTTGCAGACGGGCGTTTTAATGAACAATTTGCTTCAACCTTCGGAATAATAACCGAAAGGGAATCATTTGACATGTGGTTGGTGGGAATTCTCGTCACCGAAACGACATTTGTAGCTTAATATCTGCGAATATAAAAAAAAAATGTCAGGGTTAGGTGAAAAATTCATACATAATACATACATACTACATACATACACGTGAGTGAGGTGGAAGCTGAAGACGTAACGCTTAGGTCTGTGTTAGAGGAAAGAAGAAGGAAATTGTAGCAGTTGATTGATAGGATTAGGACCTTAAGAGCATCCTTGGGGGAACATGGAAGAGAAATACAGAAATAGAGATTGATGCCAGTAATCAGAAGTTGTTGGGGGGGGGGGGGGGGGGTGGGGGGGGGGGGGGGGGGGGGGGGGGGGGGGGGGGGGGGGGGGGGGGGGGGGGGGAGAACGCAAAATATATCAATACAAGTGTGTGTCTGTGCGTTTCATGCCGTGTAGAACTACGAGTAAGTTATTTCTCATTAGTTTTGTTTGTAGGTATATATATATATATATATATATATATATATATATATATATATATATATATATATATATAATATATATATATATATGTATATATATATATATATATATATATATATATATATATATATATATATATATATATATATATGCATGTATTCAACTGCATGTGCATCAGTGTAACTTGTTTGTGTGTCTGAACGCCCAATGATATGCATGCAGTGGAACCTCTCTCTCTCTCTCTCTCTCTCTCCCTCTCTCTCTCTCTCTCTCAAATCTTCCCTCTTCTCTTCTCTCATCGCTCTCTCTCTCGTCTTCTCTCTCCTCTCTCCAGCCGAAGCCCACTCTAACGTATTCAAAGCCTCTAGCACATTTTACTAGCTTCCTTTGATCTCCCTTTTTTTAACTGTTTCTCATTTAGTGGATGCATGTCAAAATTATTTCATCAATTTCTGTTTTAAAGAGCTTTTCAGTTTTGTTGATAATTATTTTACTTTACTGGCTTTTTTTTTCTCTTTCGATCGCGCACTTTTCGTGCATATCAGGAGACGTGTAGACGGTACACACACGACGCCGGGATGTCTCCAAGGCTTTTTTCTTTTTTAGACTTCAGTCAGTCCGTCCGTCTCTCGTCTGGTCAGTTCTTCTTCTGTCTTTTTTGACTAACATACACCCACTCTTATCTGTATGTAAATTGGGGTCTGTTTGTGCTGTAGGATGGTCTAGTGACATTCGATTCACGCACGCTAGAACGAACGGCAGTTACCACCGTTCCTATAGTATACAGATTCTCTTCATTCCAACTGTAGTCTCAAGGCTAGAGATTCTGGGTGGATTATTTCAAAGATATAAATGAATTATATTCTCCTTTTTTTTGACATCGTCGTCTTCAAGGTTAGAGATTCTGGGTGGATTATTTCAAAGATATAAATGAATTATATTCTCCTTTTTTTGTAATCGTCGTCTTCAAGGTTAGAGATTCTGGGTAGATTATTTCAAAGATATAAATGAATTATTTTTTCCTT
>NC_061106.1:38045313-38052813 GCF_015104395.2 Macrobrachium nipponense
TTTCAGAACTGTAGTTGTATTGACCCGACAGATAGATCACTCGGCTACACTGGCTGTCAGTATGTTTGATCTTGTTGTAATGAAAGTGTTACTCAATACGACAAAGGGAAATGTACTTAAGTAGGAAACTTTTGGTGATGTTGCCTGTGTCTACTTCACACTCACTTCTGCCATGTGGCTGTTCCTTGCCATACTCCTTGCATGGCGCTTTTCTTCGAGTGCACCATGGTGTATACTCTCGGCATTTCTGTTCCGCCTGCGTCTTCCGATGGATACTTGACCCACTTGATAGGGCAGTGACCTCAAGGAAAACATTGTTCATCATTTTCAAGTCTTCCTCAGGGAGAGGAAAATGGTTCCCTATTGGCTCGTTGGGTTACACCTCTTGAAACCTCATCTTTTTTAACGGAAGCATCTCACTTTCTATGATAGATTCACATCAACCGTGCATTTGATGCCTAGGCCAGTCCCTTATGACGCTCCTGATTGGCTGTTGATAAGCCAATCACAGGCCTGGAAAAACTCTCAGTCTCTCTCAAATTCACATAGGCAGGATGTATGTTCCACCTCTCCTGGAAGACCTATCCTCTCAGGAGAAATGGAACATAGATCCTGCCCGTGTGAACTCTCGAGAGAGACTGAAGTTTCCAGCAGACCTGTGAGTCGCTTATCAACAGCCAATCAGGAGCGTCGTAATGTGAATCTTCTACTGTCACCCCCTCAAAGGTAATAACGCGAATAATATAAATTTTTCAATGCTACATTTCAGTCATTATCGTTATGTTGGGGCCTTTCTTCTCGTCTGTTAGGGAAATAGTATACTTAAATAGTTTGCATATTCAATATATTAGATTCTGACCCTAATTATAGAAAATCTTAGACTCATTTTGTTATGCTTGAGAGCTTAATCATAATATGATGCTCTTATTTTCTGTCCTTTATGTGACCAGATTAGCCAGATATTTACAGGTGAGGGACCTATTTAAATCGTCATATCACTAATTAAAGTGTTTTAAGTAAGATATACTTGTCATTAGAACTGTAAATATTTATGTTATAGAGGAAGCTGAGTGGTTTAATCGGTGAAAATGTGGAAGAACATATGTACGATAAAAAAAAAAAAAAAAAAAAAAAAAAAAAAAAAAAAAACAGTTGATCCAAAGAGTTTTCCTGATTTGAGTTCATCGTTTTTTTAATATAGCAGGGTTTTTTCATCACACGGCTAAGATTAAAATTTCAAAAAAGAACGGCCAATGAAACAGAACAGCACTCGCGAAACACATATATCTTTCTAAATATGTTTTTTTTTTTTTTTATGTGCACACTAACCTGACGTCTAGTATGTTATAACAGAAATACGGTGTATGTCACACGGCTTTCCTTTCTAAAGTTTAATTCCTAATTTGCGGTCTAAATTCTATGTGCACACAATTATATATGTATATATAATATATATATATATATATATATATATATATATATATATATATATATATCTTTATATATATATATATATATATATATATATCTATATATATATATATATATATATATATATATATATATATATATAGAGAGAGAGAGAGAGAGAGAGACAGAGAGAGAGAGAGAGAGAGAGAGATTGTAATATATATATATGTGTATATAATATATATATATAATATATATATAGATATATATATATATATATATACTATATATATAATATATGTATGTATATATATATATATATATTTATATGTATATTCTATATATAATATAGTATGTATATATATATATATATATATATATGTATATTATATATATTATATGTGTGTATATATATATATATATCTATATTATATATATATAGGTAATATATATATCTATCTACATATCTATATATATATAAACATATAAGCTGTGATATATTTTACGTAGACTGCAAAAACATAATTTATAGTTTAAACCACAAAATTAGAAAAATTAGACTAAACTTTTACCGGTTCTAAGCTGCAAAATATTGTTATTCATAGTTATTCAAAAAAGCATTTATCGTAAAAACTGCCAAAGAACTTTTGCAGTTCCAAACCGCAACAAATAATCCTTCGTATAGTGTGAACTGCAAAAAAAAAAAAAAGCATATCGTAAAAATTGCCAAAAGACTACTAGTTCTGCTGCAAACTGCAAAGACAAAAAGAAACCCATAAATAAGAAGAATGTCGTCTAGCCACTAAAATTGGCTCATAATACCTCGAGAAGTTTCCATGGGTGGAATTCAAGCCGAGATGAAGCGTCGATTGTCTACCGATTTCAAATTGAATGCCATGATTGGTTATAAATGTCAAGTGACACAAAGCTTCGGCGTTATTGGAGATTTAAATCTGAAACCTTCAGCTTTACTTTATGCGTCTCTTAAGAGGAAGAAAAAGGAGAAGAAATCGGCGTAAATTGACCTAGAATAAGAGTGGAGTTATATATCCATTTCTTCTTTTAAAATGGTGAACAATGAAGTTGTTGGTATTGGATGATAATTTAAGTAATTAGGGCGTTTAAATGAGGTAGCATAGATAAAATGTTGTATTCATACAAGTACTGAATAGCCACGGAAACATTATTCGCTTGTATGAAAGACCTGCTTAGATACCAAGGTTAGTAAAGCCCAGCCACTAGGGGTACACAAAAACTCCAACTTTGGCCCTTTATAACTCTGGGAATGTTCAACCGACCGGGGTGAAACTCTGGCTTCAGAGGTTTCCCACTAAGGTCTCTTATCATGCCAAATTTCATCGAAATTTGTTTGTCCGTTTGGGAGATCCAGATATCGACTTTTGGCGATCAGTGGATACGGTAGGGGTTGGGTTTGAGGGACCTAACATATCTGTCGAGCATAAAGGTAAAAGATACAACCGCGATAGTTAGTTTTTCTGAAAGCTCGTATTCTAAATGGGGACCTCTCGTGGTTTATTTTTTGAAATAATGAAATTCTAAAGTAGGCCTACGCCATTCAAATTGTATAGTAATGCAGCAAACGAGCTGAGCTGACCAGAATCAAGAAGCCACATAGGTCTAAGAAAACGAAATCTAAAAAATGGGATTCATATGAGAAAGATTCTGTCGTCAGGGTAAACTCTAGACTTCCCATAAACAACAAAGAATTAACTAACAGTAGTTATGTGCGCTTTCACACAAAATTTAAATCACTAGGCTAACGTGGCGTGCGGTTGGATAATATCGATTTGTCGAGTTTATGAAATTTTACTAATTCCAGAAATTAGTTTACTATACTTTGGAGTAAAACGACACCTAAAAAGACGAATGGTAAGTCTCTCTCATTCAGTCTTTTGGCATAAAGGAACTTTTATGAGTCTAAACAACAAAATCAAAGCCCCTTTTTTTCTGATGCCTGGAATCGAAGCACCTAAAGTTAAATACTTCACAGTTAAACTTTTGTATGATAAAAAGAAACTTCACAAATAAGTCTTGAATGACTTTCAAGGACCTCTGGTGAAACTTAAAATATTTACGATGACTGAAGTTCTACAGCAGAGATTAAGCTTGGTGCGACCTTTCGGTGGTGTTTCTCGAAGTCTGGCTTTAGATGATGAAACAAAGATTATATTTTTCAGTCGCAAGTTTGTTCAACTTTTTAAGTTCAAGGAATCAGGGTTTATCGTCTCTAGTTGTGAAGTGATCGTAAGTAGAAGTGGATATAAACCAGATGTTAAATTTCATATCTGGGCTGGTAATATTTGTTACAACAATGACAGTAGTATCACCTTATTATCTTTTATGTTTCACTCGAAAGTACTTGTTTGGAATTGGCAGTCAGTTTCATCACTGTTCCTAAAATCAAAACGCTTATTCAGGAAAATATAGTATATATATATATATATATATATATATATATATATATATATATATATATATATATATATATATATATATTACGACGCATAAGCGTCCGTAAAGTTTCAGTTGGTTTATATATATTAAACTGACGCTACAACATGGCAGCAACATGGCATGTCAACGATGCCGCCATCTGTAAGAAAAGAGTAAAAATCCTCTGTTGGTATGAAGGATTATCCATTGGATAGGCTGCCTTTTAACAGGCCTTGCGAAATACCCTTTTTTTTTTTTTTTTTTTTTACCCAAAGACATGGCTGTATAGTTTTCATATTTCAGAAAAGAATGGAAAATTCTTTACCGGAATTTATTGAAAAGAGGGACTACACATAACAGGGGAGTGAAAAGTATATCTGCCCTTGCAGTTGTGACGATTTTTATTCTCACTCCTAAATAAACTTCCCCTATTTTTCAATATCGTCATATATACGTCTCCACGAAGGCGTTCTCTCTAGCAGCCGACTATTCCGAAAGAGAAGGAGAAATATTTTGGATAAAACAGGAAGGAGTGACGAATACGACATTATTTGTTGATGATAAATATAGTACGTATTCACTCATTGCCTAGCCGGCTTGATGTACTCATACTACACCTACGCCCCACGAGTCAGACCGCTTCAGTTTCTCTGTACATTCTTGATTTAATTCACGTGGATGGATAACTCGGGTAAACTCATTTTCAAAGGCGGGACATCGATGCTCTAAACCTAAGCAGTGCCGTGTACTCTAACTAAAACATAGTGGGACAGAGGAATTATCATAGTAAGTCCAGTGCGTATGACAGGCGCTCAAGAGCCAGCTGGCTACTACCGATGTTGGTTTATGCAATTTTATCAACGGACAGTCATATCTGTAGGTAACTGGCGTGATTGTGTTGTTTACTTTATTGTTTCATAACCATTTATTTCTTGGTTTTATTGGTCTATGAGTAATAATTATTTCGACGACATCCAAGGCACATTGGTGAGGCAATAGTTGAACTACGTTCGCTACATTTGAACATTTTTTTTTTTTTCCCCAACTTCACGATCAGAATATCGTATTAACGAGAACGGTGCACAGGACAAAAATCGATGGAGACGACTCATTCATAACAGCGACCCCATATAAAAATGGGATAAAGCTAGGAAGAAGAGGAAGACATCAGAATATGTTATACGTTACGTCTTCTAGTCCTCAACTAATACCCACTCACGCACGCACACGCTCGCACTCGCTCGATTCTTGTCTGTCTGCTCTAGTTTACATGTGTTCTGTAAATATAACCCGTAGGACCTGTCAGTTATAGTACCACCTTTTTTTTCTTTTTGTAGTTTTTTTTCAGGGCAGGCTTGTTTTCATTAGTTGCAGAGGAATATGGTTTTTATACTAGATAGGTTCTGTATCTGGTCTTGTGCCTCAATAGTAAGACACTAATAGATTAGGTATCTGAAAGTTCCTATTGATGGGAAAAAGAAGAAAGGAGAGATGTAGAAAGTAAAGCGATACGGAAGAAGAGACAGCTCCATTTAGACTTTCCTCTCGCACGAGGGATTGGGTGAATAATAAAGAAATAAAAGTAAACAGTATTTTGAAAGAACATAGAATGAAGGTGGATGTTCCACAGTATGGAGGTAAAGACTCACTTCGTCGAATGTTCGGATACCAGAAGGGCTTGAGATAAGAATTTCTCCTCCAAGCAGGCAACATTTCTGACGTATCTCTAAACTACCGCTTATTTCTCTTTAGCTTTGTTCCATATGAAAATTTGCCGGTTTTGAGTCGTGATCGGTCTATAGAAAACAATGGTCATAGATAGAGGCTGTCTCTTAACATGAAAGCAAACGGGTATATTTAGCGCTTTATTTTACAGAGGGGGATTTAGCATTTTTGCTGGATGACCGAAAATATGTCAACTGAATAAGCGTATAAGACGGTTTATAAAATCAAGGATAATAAAGATTAGATATATACTAATAAAATTTATATGGGTAACTACAGAAAAATATTAACATTGAAGTACATAGATTATTTGTAAAATGTACAAGATAAAATTTTTGTTAAATTATGGTAAATTCAAGTCAATTTTGATAAAATTCAGCATGTAATACTATTAAAATCGTAAAATACTGTATATTTTCTCTAATGAAAGATAAAAAATATAGGCTTCTGTTCTAGCAGATGAAGTAGGTGACTTCTTGGTCGTTCTAACTAGAGTATTTTTCCACTTTCGGTTGTTGACTTGTTGTCAACCTGTGTTTACGACATGTTTTGGTATATTGTGGACGCACCCTATGCCTGAAGGAGATCCTGCCTAGTGAGTGACCAGACAACAGTCATTGCAGAATAGTTGAGGGTAACGTAATTTTAGAAAGCAAGTGTTATGTCACGCAAAAACGAAATTACTTTTCTGAATTGCTTGTATCATCAGAACAAGTTCACTTATTGTCTATAGGTAGTTATAAGAATTTGTATTAAAACTAATCCATTAAAACGTAGAATGGAGCCATTTGGGCTTCACCGTGTAAACACCCCATATATAGAGCTTACGATTCATGTAATAGCAGTATATGATATAAAATTATGCAATACAGAAGAGTCTCGTGTTTAATAGTTTATCCCAGTCATTGTTTCTGTACATACGTAGATATGAAAAATACCCATTAAGAAGATAAGTTTCATTATATGTCACTTGACTGCCTTAAATTTCATTGCCTATTAATAAAAGCTCAAGAACATAGTTATCGTGCAATATCTTTGGTATAAGGTGGGTGAAAGTTTGTGAGGTATAGGCCTAGGTTGTTGGAGAAAGACTCATATTGTTTTCTTATTGTGCAATTTCACATGAAAAAAAATGACGTTACCTAAACTAAAATTCAGTATATGGTCAAAACTTTCCGTGTGCTGACCAGCATAACCTTATTAGTGAGAGGAAAGAATGAAATGAGATAAAAAGAAACTCTTCTTCGATTCGGCCTACGGTGCATTTTTCGTCCTCCATGTGCCACGACAGTAAAATAGACAGGCATCCGTACCCACATTCCCTTCGAACAGTCCTTTGTTTTGGCGGTAACGATTCAGCTAATTGCAACCTTGATATCACAAAACGAATGATTGCATATTACCCCATTTTTATATATTATCATCTTACCTTCCCTCTTTGTCGACTAGGTTACGTAATCCAACTGCGTCGGCGAAGCCAGACAGGACGGTCTCTCCAGCACCATACATAATTATTTTCTTCTGCCGCGTTAGCTTACATTGATCAGTGTGCCAAACGAGCGTCGTGGTCATCCTTCACTGATGAAAAGGGTCAAGCGAAGAATTAATCAGAATGTAATGGCCGTTAATGGAGAACGTGCCATTTTGAGACTACCGCGGAGCGACTTTGCAAAATGATGCTACGAAGAGCCCATGCTCTGTGTGTGTATGATATATATATATATATATTATATATATATAGATATACATATAAAATGTATATATACATACATATATATAATATACATGCACACGCACATACATAGCCTATGTGTGAGTGTATGTGTGTGTGTGTGCACAAAAAGAGACAGAGAGAACAGCGGAACATTTTACCACATTGAAATATATATATATATATATATATATATATAC
>NC_061106.1:38060313-38062813 GCF_015104395.2 Macrobrachium nipponense
TATATATATATATATATATATATATATATCTGTGGTGTGTGTGTGTGTGTGTGTACAGTGCGTGTGTGTAAATAACTGTGTGTACAATGTATGTATCCGTAAACGCATCGTTAATTATGACTCATATTTTTGTGTTTTAACTATTGCAGTTAGATGACTTTTTTTTTTTTTTTTTTTTTTTGCGCAACAGTTTGGAGTTTCTATTTTTGGGTGGTTCCTATGCAGAAGTAAAATAAGTTGAAATTAAAGGCTTCCCAAAAACTTTATCACCAATTGAAAATGACGGAAAATTTTCCATGCATGTAGTATACGTATTCTACAAGTGCCTGTCACACATGTAAAATTTCGTCATATTTTATTTTTCCATTTATGCGCCGTATCCACATGTAATAAACACCCATACACACACATGGATATTCCAGGCTGAGCTTCGCTGGAAACAAAAAATGTCATAACTTGTCAGTCAGTATGGAGGAAACCTTGGAGCCGAAACTCCTCCAATCCCATTATTGCTTCCTACTCCACCACAGAAGGTTCCTCAACAACACTGCATCCCCTTATAATACTTGCACCTCTGCATGTAGCCCACTCATTATTAAACTTCTAGGCGATTGCAGCCTTTCACATTAAAGGCTATACCATTCAGTTACTCGAAATATACATAATTTTTTTCTTTGTGGTCTAATATCATTTGATTTACCTACATAATAAATTAGTTTTATTCTGTATACCTATATGCATTTCCTCTTTTGGTATATATATATATATATATATATATATATATATATATATATATATATATATATATATATATATATATATATATATAAACGAATACCACAGGAAAATGATAGGCAGGTTAGTACCAAGCGCTTTCGCGTGTGGTGTTTATTCACGCATCGTCGGGGCACAGACACACACACACACACACACACACGCATATATATAATATATATTATTCTACATAAGATAGACTGTTTCTTTACCCGAGTACTTTTTATTCCCTACGGCTCTTTTTCTTTCATTCTTTCTTGTTCTACTTGTTCTTCAGAAAAATTGCACGATTGTCAACGTTTTCCTTTCTGTACTTTTCATCGATTAAAGGAAACTGGGCTCTGTATGCACTTCTATAGCTCATTGTCTCTTAAAATGTCTCACTTCTTTAGTCTTCACCTTCTCTGTTCGCCTCAGTGGCGTGATCGGTAGGGTCTTGGCCAGCCACCTCGGTGGTCGCGAGTTCGATTCTCGGTCATTCCATTGAGGAGTTAGAGATGTGTATTTCTGGTGATAGAAGTTCACTCTTGACGTGGTTGCTGAATAACCACTGGTTCCATGCAACGTAAAAACACCATACAAACAAACAAACAAACAATCACCTTTCTCTGTTCATCACCTTTGATCTCTCAGTGTTTACAGGACTCACTAACCCCCCTCCCCCATGTGGATATTTAGCACCACATTCCCTTGGCTTTCATTTACTGTCATAAGATAAGCATGCTAATATTTGTTTTTACCAACAATTCAAGCTTTTTCCCCAGAATGACCTTATCCCATTCATTTAATTTTATGTGTAGCATTATTCAGATTTTTCTATTTGATCATATGCTTATTCTCCATTTGTATATAAGGTTTACAGCACCTATCTGTTTTCCTGTCAGCCCTTAACACTATCCACACTGAGATGTCGAGTGCCAGAACTCATTAACAGTTTCCAAAACTCATTCTTGTAAGTTTTAAGTCATTTTGCTGGACACAATCGCAGTCTAGTTTACTGACTCATAAATGCTGCACTTTGTAAAGCGATGGGTGTCTTTAATACTTTTATTAATTATTAATCTCGCTGAGGGAGGCAAAACCCTTCCAGTTCTGTGTAGCAAAGATGTGTTCGCAGTGCTGCTGAACATTTTAAATCAGGCGTAACCTTAAATTCATAAGTGCCATCGTTGGGATTGGAGTCCCAGTCGGTCTAGGATAACGCACCACCAGGTCTAAACATCGAGATGTGCACCCCAAGAGTCTCGCCTCTCCAGTGGGACTGATTGGCAGATCGCCAACTATGATTTATTCAACATTTGTTGCATCCGAATCCCTATTGCAAAGCTGTAACAGCATCATCGAAAACAAAGAGTATTGTTGAAAGCACTAGCAATCGTCTCGCTTCGATTCAGTTTCCGACACTCAACTGATTAATTTTTTGTTGAGGCCACTAGCACAAATCTCACTTCAGTTCATTTTCAGTCACTCTACAGATTAATTTTTTGTTGAGGCACAAATATGGATTAACTTAACCTTTTGGTATCAGAAACCATCCACCAAGTACCCTCTTCCCTGTTTTAAATATCAGTACACACCAAGTCAGAATTATTGTTCCTCTGTCCCCTTTCCTGTCTTTTTCTCATTGTTACCCACATTTACGATTACATTAGTATAATTATTACCGTGTTGAACTTAAATCGGTTTTAAATATAAGCCTATATAAATCCTAACTCGACTAATCTTA
>NC_061106.1:38067813-38085313 GCF_015104395.2 Macrobrachium nipponense
CCCATTGTTCCGTTGCGCAATGTTTCGTCCACAATCTGCGAAGCCCTTTTCCACTACATAGCAACTGAGCTTCGTGCCTAATTCTAACATCATTTCGAGTGGTTATCCCCTTCAAATGATGCCCAAACATTAGAAAAACCCAAATTCATGAATTAAACTTGAAGTTATTTCAAATGGAGGCTGTTCTGGCTCCTGTGGAAGTGATGGAAGAGCGGTGGATAGTGGAGTGTGGTGTAGCGGACGAAACATTGTGGTAGTGTCCGGTGGGTAGTGGGAGGCCAGCACCCAGGCGGCCGTCTCGCTCGGAGGAACGGCGGCTGCGTACGACAACCGTCAAAACTCTCCATCACAACATTGTCCATATACTACTTCTTTTTAAGAATTAGTTCACGTAGGAACCTTCAGTCGCATTTATGCTTCAAGAATATATAGAAATCGTGACAATTTATTCTGTATAGCGAAGTTCCGAAATTAGTTTAGTAGTTGGGAGAAAGGAGTCAAAGTGGTCTAGTCTGTACGGCGCCGAGGACTGCACGGGCCGCGCTCGTTACGCCGCACCGGCCACCGCGCACTCCGACCACCTACCTACACCGACCACCTTTATAACACGACCCCCACATAGAGCGTACATGCTATATTAAGTCGCCAGACTTTTTTCGTGCATTATAACATATGGTATACACTTTATAAGGTGCAAATGATGTAAACTAAAGTAAAAATCAAGTAAAAGATGTGAAATAAGACCTCTGGTAACGAAGTGTAGGGAGCGGGCACCACAGCAGCGGCCACCGTGGGTAACGACCGCCGTCCGCCCCGACCACCTCGCTCTAACGGCACCCAGCTCCAACCCTCACTGCCAACACCAACTCTACCACCATCCCCAACTCTTTGCTTTTCTTGTACATTGTATACAGGTAATGGCGACCTCGTATTACATTTGTGACCTATCATAATGACCTCTAATTATCTAGGGACACAGGTGACCTAAGATGAGCTTGATCACCTGTCCCTGGTCACCTTCCTCCGAGGGTACCACCCCCTACCCCTCACACTCTGTTCCATCCTCCCTCCCTCCTTCCCCCCGTGTTCCCCGCCCTACCCATCCTCACTTCCCCCCATCACAACCCTAGAATATGGATAATTTCATATTATTGTTTGATATACTTAAATCAGGACTTTTTCTCACGGTTCTTAATGGGGGGTAATGGGAAGGGGGCGTTCGAATGGGATGCCAATTCAACTAATGGTAGACTTATAAACGGCTGTATTTCATGGCTGTAGTTATGCGCTGGGTTGTGAATGGGGCGATGAGTTTGAAAAAAAAAAAATTAATGGGTAGATTTACAATTTGTGATCCTTTCCGGTGTGTTAAAGAGTAATGTTATTTTAATGGGGGTGTTATTGGATTGCTAAGGGAATATAGCAGGTGATGACGCATAATCGTGAAGTGGCTGTTTAGTGGGTAATAGGGTGATGAATGCAAATACTGGAGAAAAAGTACATCTTTATGAAGGAGTTATAAGTGTTCAATTGCGATCTTGATTCTTTGTGGATTCGTTTGTTCGTCAAAGAAAGAAAGAAACCAGTCCAGGTCGTATGACGCAATATTGGACTTACTGTAACTTTTGTCATGAAATTAAATTTTTCGAAATTTTTGGTTGTTGGATGATTTAGATGATGAAAATGATAGTCAAATAGTGATAGTTGTTGTTGTTATTGCATTGGTGATGAATATGGTATTTTCCAAATGCCGCTGATAGTGACGGGGGAATTCTGTAATAACCAGCTTAGTGAAAATCGGTATTAAAACTGATAGTGATGTTTAGATTTGGTCAATGAATGCTAATGGTGAATAGGTATTTAATTCTAAAAGTGATATTGGCGATTACTTCCGCGTTTTGACGGTAGGTACCCTGGTGATAGTGAATATTGGACGGTGGTAGTTGTTGGTAGTACTAGTGTTGGATTGTGATGGTGATGCTTGCAGAATGGTGACTGTTATTATCCGGATTGTGAAAAGGACAATGATGATAGTAGCTTGGTGAATGATACTTTAACCGTTGTGTTATGGTGACGATGATTGCAGGACAGAGAAGACAATGACGATAATGGTGATAATGATAATGAACGTGGCGATAACGCTTCCCGTATAATGGTTTGAATGATGGTGAAGAATAGTGAGGGATGAAGGCAGTGGTCTCTGTTGTAGATACTGAGGTCTTTTTTTTTTTTTTTTTTTTTTTTTTTGCAGGAACTTTGTTAGGGATGTTTAATTGTGTTTTTGAGGATCGTACTAATGAAGGCCCTGATTTGCATTGTACTTTTTGTTGCTCGTGATGATGAGTCTAGTCTTTCTAGTCTTTTGTTTGTAGCCGAGTCGCTTTTAACTCAATCTTATGGAGTCATATACTAGTCCGTCTTTCATTTTTGAAGTGTATATATTGTTCAATATATATACACTTCAAATAGTCGCATGCTTGCCATATGTACATTATCTGTGGTTATATATAATTATGATGTATGTGTGAGTGTGTGGCATGTAGACTGGCCTTCTCTCTCTCTCTCTCTCTCTCTCTCTCTCTCTCTCTCTCTCTCTCTCTCGAGAGAGAGAGAGAGAGAGAGAGAGAGAGAGAGAGAGAGAAGGCCAGTCTACATACCTCAGATATATTTGATCTGATAATGTGTGTCTATATATATATATATATATATATATATATATATATATATATATATATATATAGTATTATATGATAATCAGTGATCATATATCCATATATTATAATATAATAATATATTTATAATAATCTGGTATGTCCACTGTAAATGTACATATATATATATATATATAATATATATATATATATATATATATATATATAGAGAGAGTAGAGAGAGAGACCGAGACCGAGGATGAGAGAGAGAGAGAGAGAGAGAGAGAGAAAGTCATGAATTCCCATAAGAATAATTTCGGAATATAGTGCTGTCACTGTTAACGGCGCCAGGATGTTTGCATTATGTGTTGTCTACCCGATGTCGAACGAGTTATAGTGAGATTTCCACGGATGCAATGAAAGATATTCACGATTCTGATGATCGTGATATGGATAATTTTACGTGATCATGAAGCGGAGAAAAAGACTGTGTAATAATTCATAAAAAAAAGTAATAAAAAGGGGGGAAATAAGAAGGACATGCGATGTTTACAACTAAATGATGAACATGACGACATTCTCAGACGTCAACAAGGCCGAGATGCAGTTAGAGACGAAGGGAAAAGAGAGACAGACACAGAGAGAGAGAGAGAGAGAGAGAGAGAGAGAGAGAGAGAATAAAAAAAGCGAATGTCCAGAAGGTTGAATAGTGAAGATTGCCAAGGTCTGATGCGTCATGATGGTGAGTGTGATGAGGATGATATAGTGAAGAATGGTGAAAGCCCTTGCCGCGGGAGGTACACTCCTGCATTGTTGTGAGAAGTAAACAAGTGGCCGGGGTACGTGGTCCTGGTGCTTGAGGGGTTAGGGGTAGGGGAGAGCGGGAAGGGAGGGTGCGGGGGAAGGGCGACGGAGAAGGGTATAGGGAGAAGGGAGGATCTATGAGTAGGGCGGGAGGAGGAGGAGGAGGAGGAGGATGGAGTTTTGTTTGATTAGGGGGGGAGGGGGAGGGGAAGGGTGGAGAATGAGACTGGTGTAAAGGGAACTGATGTGTTGATACGAGAGAGAGAGAGAGAGAGAGAGAGAGAGAGAGAGAGAACGAACCTGACTGACAATTTTATACACACTCCTACACAATGTACAGTATACATACGAGCGTGCACGCGCGCACACGTTGCGCGCGCATAGATACGTACACGGGATATATATATATATATATATATATATATATATATATATATATATATAACTTCCGAGTAAAAACAAGATGGTGTTCGTTGCTAGCTGATGAATTGTAAATGAACCTTTAGTGCGGAAGACTTCCATAACAATGGCCTCATACGCTTACATATAAAGTTCATTAGCAGTGAGTCCAACTCCCCCAAACACATTGCGCCGCTCACCTCTTGTCTTGCATGCACTCTCACTCTCCCTCGATATAAAATTTGGTCCCTTCCAGGAATTGTCACTCCACCTGTCCAGCACTTTGTCGATTTTTATCTCCTTTTCACCTCTTAAACAACCTTTCATCCCCTATTCTTTCCCCACAACTAGACCAACCTCTCACTTGTGCTAACCTGTTTACTTTCTACCTCTCTCCACATCTCTTACTCCTTTCCTCACACCTAATATGTTATGCAAGTGATCATTTTATCATGCAGTCCCTTTGTACATCCTCCTAGGCTTTATGCATACCACCTTCCCTCCCAGAGAAGCTCCAAATCTTTTTTCAAAGTTTGGCACGCATCCTGCTACCTTCATTGCTCCATCTACTTTGGTTGTGAGTCACCTCTTCTATCATCCTACCATCAGCATTGTGTTTATACCTGAATAGTATGACTTAGATGTATCCGTTCTTCGACCGTCAAAACCAACATTCGTTGTCCAGTCTTCTCGCTTTCCATGTACTCTCTTAACCTTACATTTGCTCATACATATTATCAGTTTTTTCTCGTAAAGACGCTTTGAAATTTTTTTGACGGGTTTTGGCAGTTTTCTTCACTATCCCTGAACTGTATATCGTATCATTTGTAAACATCAGTCATCCCACTCTCCATTCTCATATATTCTTATCCCACGAATGTCCAACGAATCTCCACCTACATCCAACTTTGCCTTTTACCGACTGTTAGTATTATTCCTTCCGTAAGGATATCATATAGCCATGGAAACATACCACACTCTTGACTTAGTCCCACTCATAACCAAACTAGTCACTCTCCTTGTATAAATCCAAACATCTTTGCCTCCGTCATGAACACTTCTAACTGTTCTCCGCAGTAACCTCATTGCCTCTGTTAATTTGATCATACATAGCACATTACCATGCATCTCTACTTGTCGTTTAACGCCCACCGTCTTTCTGTCCAAACCTACACTACTCAGTACCTCTGCCATCCTTATACATTTTGGTCCTTGGTCAGCCGCTCAGTCACACTTTTACCAACATACAGCAGCATCTCCCATAATCCCATAAACTTATGGTGCGCTTTCTTCATTCTTTTCAGCAGCCATTTCCACAAGCATTCCGATTGTGATGTTCAGTTGTACCCTTCTTCTGCTCACTATGTCCAGCTAATCTTCAAAGTACTTGCTTCATCAACCCAGGGCTACATTCATTCGAACTTCATCTCTCCGTTTTCATGTTTACTCTGAGATCTTTATGTTGATTAATATTTATCTCTGCATTTACTTACCCATAGAATACCGACTCCCTTAAGCCTTGTATTTTTATGACTTACCTTCTTATTTCTCTCATTTTCTTCTCCACTACCATATCCATTCTCCATGAACCGTATTCTCTCCTGTCTTGCAACTGCACCTCAAATTATATCCATTTTTCTCCCTTGATTAAACGTCTCATTTTCTCATCCCACAACTCAATGTTATTATTCCCTCTTCTGCCTCCTTAGAACAAGCACCCCCTGGGGACTCCATGACCCCATACTAGTCGTAAACTCCTCTCACTTCAATGTCTCTAACTTGAATTTTTATCCATTTCCTCCTTGTTTGCTTCTCTTACCCCCTTGTTTTGAAACTCAAATGTCTAAATGACATTTATTTGTGTAGATATGCATGCATATTGTATTTTGACTAAGTAACAGTCCAAGTCATTATCAGGTCTCCTTCCCAAAGGCAGTCCCAGCTTCCCCAGGTCTTCTTTCACAACTCATCTTTCGTTGTATATGACATCATATTTCTTCTGCTTTTTCTATTGCCCTGAATTCTCTGGTTGGTTGGTTTAGATTTCAGCCAGCTGTGCTCTGGCAAAGGCTCTTGCTTCCAGAGCAGCCTCTAATCCGTTCCCCCTTCAGGTCGGCATTAGTCGTGCTCCTACCTTTTTTCAAAAGCGTAGTAATTATAGCAGTGTATCTCCTCTCTTGTGTTCAAGTATACATTCGGCTGAAAATGGATGAAAATATTCGTGATGCCTCTGTCCGCTGCAGTACATTCAGTTTTCAGGTGCCCTACACACAGACACCATGTTCTGTGCCAGTTTTGGTTTATAGCATTTCTGGTCTCCCCCATCGCCAAAGCTGGGGTGACTTTTTCCATTGCTGTATGTTTGGTCATTCACTCCTCCAATCGTGTGCCAGTCTGTTCGTTAGTGTATCTGTCATAATCTTTTTTTTTTAGTAATATTTCGGTAATTTGTACCATACTATTAAGTAGTATTTACCATCTGAGTACACTGTGCCTGAATTTCTGTACTGAAATCACTATCAGCTCTACTTCATTTACTTAAGAATTTAGTTACCATTTCTTCCTTTACTTACTTACTTACTTATATACTTACTCATCACTTCCTCCATATCAATCATTCAGTCCCTACTACACATTTTGTCATACCATTACGCACTTCCTGCCTTACTAGATCATCTTCAAACCTTTTACCATCTTACATCATCAATGTTTCACTTGTAATCCTTCAGGTTATAGTCCCTTTTTGAAAAGAACATGAATTGAGAATTATCATTTATTAACTCCTATAAGTTTTTTTTACTTGTTTTTATTTATCCTCGTTCACGCAGGGTAATCCTTTCCTGCGCAATCTAGAAGTTTTCGTTAACATACAGGTTATCCCAGTCTGTAAACTCGTATTTAATAACGTCTCTAATACTATTGGTCTAGTACAGTACAGCAGTTCAGTCTGATACAATACAACAGTTCATGAGGTAAGCCTTGCTCTTAGTACTTATGCCACAGCTGTCCTTATTCTTGCCTCAAAAGTGTTGCACGTGAAGTTGGGATGTTGACTGTGTAAGTGGTGAACACTGGAACTGGAAGACACAGATCAGAACCAAGTATGCTTTTACATCTAGCTAATACTTTTGAATCTTTCAATGGATAAAAATGGTCATCCTGTGAGTTTCTGCCGTATTTTTATTACAAAGTTGCTCACTTTCATTGTCTCAGAGCCTTAAATTCATGTAACCTCCTTACCGCTTGCCTTTTGGAACTAAATAGTTGTGAGAACCACTGATATCTCTACTCTCATGGTAACTTTTAACAGTTTATTTTAAATTACTCTTCAGTAAGTATTCCTTCTACCCTTTATACAAGAATTTTAATATGCCCTTTCGCTCCCCATTCCTTTACTACATTGATCACTATCATTTAAGATTTTTCTTTACTTTATTTTTAGATCCTGTTCTCGTCATCTTAAGTCACAGTGTCATAGCCTAAATAAAGTTCAGTATTATGAGTATTCTGTCCTGTTTTTCTCTTCCGTCTCTTGTTTTTCAGTTCCCTAGGCCTATATCAAAACAAGTAAGTAACTTCGTTTTTCTAGTTTCTGTCCCTGACATTTTGTGTTTTATCGCATTTTTTTTTGGTTATTAAAGTGTTGCACTTATAAGTCTCATACAGCAGTTGTCATTACCCGTACACTTACCACTTACCTCTTGCCTTCTGTGGGTAATATCCTGACACTTTTCTGTGCACTAGCCACTTTAAGTGTAGCTTGCTCTCTCTCTCTCTCTCTCTCTCTCTCTCTCTGTTCACTTGTTACTTGTTCTTGTACAACCTTTGTACTTGAGCTCTCTCCCTCTCTCTCTTCCTCTTACCTTTGTTGTTCTTTGTACTTGACTTGACTACTCTCTCTCTCTCTCTCTCTCTCTCCTCTCTCTCTCTTACCATTTGTTCTTTGTATACATACTTTGGAGCTCTCTCTCTCTCTCTCTCTCTGTTCAATTAACACTTGTTCTTTGTACACCTGACACTTGAGCTCTCTCTCTCCTCTCTCTCTCTCTCTCTGAATAATTCTCATTTCAAGTCCAAGCATTCTTTCTATCTCTACCAACCATCCCCCCTTCCAACTCTCTCTCTCTCTCTCTCTCTCTCTCTCTCTCTCTCTCTCTCTCTCTCTCCCCGCAACATATTCACGATCGGTGGTGCCTCTTTGCTTGCTTCCTGTCACCTTCAGCCCTTGGAGCATTTCCTCACTACTCATTCTGTCGTTGAGTGCAATGAAGATACGTACTCTCCTTTAGGCATATACAAATGCGTTGCCAGCATGTATGTGTGTGTGTTAATGTGTGTGTGTTGTGTATGTATATATATATATATAATATATATAATATATATAATATGATATAAATAGTAAATATATTATATATAATTATATATACAAACATGAATTCTGTTTTACCAGTAATTACAGTTGCACTTGTTAATGTTGCAATATTTGTATAAAGTTCAGATCGAGAGAAAAACAAGTCTCTGGGCGGATTAATTTGTATGAACGTGCGTAAAATTCACAAACACGAGCAAGAAAATATTATGTATAATATTAGAGAACTATTATATCGAATTAGCTTATGCTGCATGTGCATCCTTACAGTTAGCATAATAAAAAATGTGAGTATACATGCAAGTGTCCTTGCGTGTGTGTGTGTGTGTGTGTGTGTGTGTGTTTTATTTAACAGAGAGAGAGAGAGAGAGAGAGAGAGAGAGAGAGAGAGAGTTAGCGGAAACTATAATAAACGTTTTCTCTTTCTAGATTGCTAGAAACGCAATAATTCCAGCCCTCTAACAATGAAGAGAGAGAGAGAGAGAGAGAGAGAGAGAGAGAGAGAGAGAGAGAGAGAGAAAGATACAATTATATAGCTTTTTAGAAGATACAGACGTAACGGCAATTAGGATATACATATAAATAGACCGGCGATCATATAAAGGAACACAAATACAAAGCAAGCAGGCTGAGAGAGAGAGAGAGAGAGAGAGAGAGAGAGAGAGAGAGTAGGAGTTGGGTTTGGGAAAAAGAAAAATCCAAATAATGGATGCTGGAAAGGGGATGAGAAGAAGCAAGGGGAAATGCGAAGAGGGGAAGACCTAAATGCAGAGATAAGAACCGAAAAATGAAAGAGGAATATAGACATAGATGGATAGTAGGGGAAGAGCGAAAATGTGGATTAAGGGGAGGAAGGGGAAGCGTTACTGAGTGGTAGAAAAGAGGGGAGAGATGAATGAAGGGCTGATGAGGGAGATGGGAAATTTGGGATGCTGCTGCTGCTGCTGCTGCTGCTGGCTCTGCTGCTGTTTCTGCTGGCTCTGTTGCTGGCCTTCGCTGCTTCTGCTTCTGTCGCTTGGACGGTGTCAGTGGGCGGAAGATGAAATGGAGCTGCTGTTTCTGCTGGCTTTTGCTGGTGGCTGTTGCTGGCCGTCGCTGCTGCTGCTGTTCGGGCCGTTTCTGCTGGCTCTGCCGTTTCTGCTGGCCGTTGCTGCTTCTGTTTCTACTTCTGCTGCTGTCGCTTGTATGGTGTCAGTGGGCGGAAGATGAAACGGAGAATGAAAAGGGGGATAAGTAATGCTGCGCAGGACGGGGCAGGGGATATGGAAAACATGTTTAGGTCGGCGTAAACAGGACGGAAAATTGCTTGAAGGATTGCGCGAAGACAGATTGTCGCGCCGAGGATCGATGGAGAGGACTTTTAATTATTATTATTATTGTTCCCCGCACATCTCTTCCTCTTCTTTGCACTGGGATGGCGACGTTTGTTCAGTCGTCAGGAAAACAGAAATGAAAACGGCACTGCAGTTCAGCTCGTGGGTCGGACATCAGCTCAGTAAACTTGACTGCTTCAGCAAAAATTTTGATGTTTAGGCCTATGTTTCAGATTATCGTATTTGCATCTATAATCTTTTGTTACGAGTGCAGCTGGTTACAGATGATGCAACCCCGTCACAGTTCTGTGTTTCCCCCAAAGGCAGATCGGAGTTACTACCAGCTTAAAAAGGGATTGGGAACGAACCTGTACGCAGGTGTAGTAGCTAGTACGGTATGAGGCTGAATTCCAGTATACTAAGACAGGAGCTCAGCTGATTTCGTACCGTGCACCCACTATATGATTTGTGGTGTATAGGTAGGCCATTATTTTATGATTTTCATCATTTGACATTTCTCTGGGTTTTCTCCACTTCTTAGTTTTTTTTTTTTTTGACACTTGAAAACCAATCATATATTGCTACCAGTTAGGTAGGTATCGTTCATGGAATTCTTATACCTGTAGAAATGTTAACTAATGACACGGGATGGAGATCTTTCGTTCTGCCATTTGGCATATCGTTCTCCTGTCTGGTTTATCGGCTCACTCAGTGAATGCTGTTCTTTCGACAAAATTGCTCTGAAGTGGTGGCGGTAGCGTCTCCATAGAATTAGCTGCTCAGCATTGTCGTTTTTGGCTGAGGTGACACGTCACGCTGTGTCTGGTTATTGATTTAGATACGTTGGCAAATACCGGCACAGGCCCTTGTGGTTAAGTGTGTAGAAGGACATAAGAGTCCCGGTTTACCTGTAGGGATGAACCTTCACATCGGAGCTTTGGAACGGTCTTCCAGGCGGTGTGATTGATGCTGGAACTCGTATTTGTGAAAAGGGCCTTAAATACTGTTGTAAATTGCTATACTCTGTTGCTTTTGTGTACGAAATTTACACTGCTATTTATACATGCAAATGAGTACTAGGCTAAATTACTTATAATCAGATGGAGGGACATAGAACGGGATATTCACTCTGACTCTTCACTTTGAATGACTTAATATTTTATCCATGAAATGAATGAAATCTTCAGTTTAAAAAAAAAAATGTTTCGGGGAATACTGGTGGTAGAATCCCGACTAAAAAAGGAATATGGAAACCGGACAAATTCTCTCTGTTGTGCGTGATCGATTGATTTCAAGCCGAGATATACGACTGTCATTCCTACGGGCTCCTAAGATTATGCTATGTTCATTTTATTTGCATTTTAACCAGTCTTGATTGTGAATTTTGGAGTGTTTGTCGTCGCTAGTGTGAATTTTCGAGTGTTTGTCGTCGGTAGCGTGTGCATGTCTTGCGTTTATATCAGCTTTTTAATTTACTATCTGTATTTGAAGGTAACCTCTCACCGCCTGGAATCAACAAATCCTCATTTACATGAGCCAGAATACTTGAGTAAGTTATACCTTCTTATCATGCATAAAACTGGTGCTTTTATTATCATTATTAATGTTTTCAACAAAGAGAACCTCCTCCAAGGTCGACCAGTATGTATTCCACGTTACATAAAATACAGCAATACCGAAGTACGCCCTTCAAAAGGCCTCCTTATTTTATCTTGCTAATTCGAGAATTTTCATGGAAGCTAAAAAGAAAATAAAGTAAAAAAAAAGGAATAATTTGAAAAGTGGGCATGAATATATTTTTATTATTAAACGAAGGCGTGAGCAAATGTAGGAGGAGGAGGAGGAGGAGGAGGAGGAGTCCCAAAAGACGATGAGGAAGAAGTGTCGAGAAAAGAAAGATATTGTTGAAGGATCCAGGGAAATGCGGAGAAAAAATAAATAATGGAGAGAAGGACAGAGAAAGAGAGAATTAGCGAAAGGGGAGAGAGAGAGAGAGAGAGAGAGATAATAGCCCGTTGATGATGCGGAGGGCGAAGAGGATCAGAAGATGGATGATGTGTGAAAGCGAATGAGGGAAGATGGAAAGGGACGGATGGAAGGGACCGAGAGGGAAAAAAGATGGAGGAGGATAACAAATAGTGCGAAGCGGAAAGAGAAAAAAAGGGAAAAAGAAGGAGAGGTGCAGAGAATATAATAGGAAGGAATTACGAAGGGAACGAAGAAAGTGGCGGCGATAAGAAAGAAAATATAATTGAGGAATAAGGTTTGCGTTCTTTTTCTGTAGAGGGAATAATAATAATAATAATAATAATAATAATAATAATAATAATAATAATAATAATAATAATGACGACAAAGGAAGGAGAAAAAAATGCATTCATTGAAAAACAACGGCAGTAAAATCTTAGTATCGTCAATAACAACAGCTTTATAATAATAATAATAATGATAATAATAATAAATACTGAAAATATTTAAAATTAAAATGTAAAACTAAGGATCCTTTGCTTTGAATTTTAGATTTAAATATATGTACATTTACATAACCGTGGATTTGGTTTCCTTTCTGTTCTCAAATTAATAAAATAGCAAAATTTTAAATTGTAAATACTTAAGATATTTACATTTACATAACTGTGGATTTGTTTCTCAAATATAGTAATAATAATAATAATAATAATAATAATAATAATAATAATAAGAATAATAATAATAATAATGATTATCGGAAATAACAGCCGCTTTAAGGGGTTGTTATTTAGCTAGCACCTGCCATCACTGATCAATAAGCAGATCAAGTTAAGGAAAAAAGCATACGGGTTTTCTTTATTTGTTATACATTTTCCACTATTTTTTTGTAGTGGAAAAATAGACAGGCGAATAAAAGTAGTTTTTCTGACTTTTAATGGAAAATGACAAAAATGTAGAGACGAATCCTTTCGTAGTAAAATGATGTTTCAACAATCGACCGGTAATGCGTCGGACCGATTTCAGACAATGCTTTGAATACCTGAAAAATGAGCCCGCCAATCCGACCCAGTGAAAACAGTGATATCTGAAATAATCCGCGCCGAGGATGGTCCACTGCGCAGGCGCTAATGGCGCCTCTGCAGTAGTATAGGAACCTATTTAGCCCCCATGTCGTAGTCAGTTGTCTTATCAGCGGCCCCCCCCCCCCACCCCCACCCCTTTTTTTTTTTTTTTTAGTTTTCTGTAAAAGAAAAACTGCTGAGATGGCTATTTGTCTGTCCGTCCGCACTTCTCCTGCCCGCTCTCAGATTTTTAAAAACTACTGTGGCTAGATGGCTGCAAATTGCAATGTTGATCAACCGCCCTCCAATTGCCGAACATACCGAATTGCAGCCCTCTAACCTCAGTAGTATTTTTTTTTTTAAGTTTAAAGTTAACCATGATCGTGCTCCTGGCACCGCAACAACTCAGGCCACGGCCGCGGTTGAGAGTTTCAATAAAACATTTAAATGCTGTATAGAAAAATTTGACTGCGCCGAAGAAAATTCTGTTTTTTTTTCGATAAGAGTTCCATGATCATCACGTCGATATCAGATCCGTGAATGATATTGGTGTGGATTTTTTTTTTTGTTTTTTTTTTCCCAGCGTTTTCGGGTGTTTTTATCCGACATGTCGATTGGTATGCCTAATCGCAGATTCGAGTTCGAGCGACTGCCAGGAAAGGAAGGATGAGTGAAAGCGCTCCTTCTGAAGGACTTTACAGCTTTCGACTTATCCTTCGGTATCTGAGTATCTAGATTCCAGCGCCACTGGAGTCGTCGGCGTTTGCCACCATTTGTCGACAACGTAGGTTTTCAGAAGAGGCTAATAATTTATTTTTGTTATTTTGAAGGATGTTCATGACACCCTAAAACAGATTATTACAGGTTCAGTGACATTTGTCCTCGTCACCTTTGGCCGTGACATTTTAAGGGAAAAAATTTGAGTAGAGCTTTAAAGAGGTCAGTTTTTATAGATACAAGAATGACATTGATTAACTTTGTATTTTATGTTACTTATACTTTTTGTTTTTGTAAAAAGTATATTTATCAATTCTACATATATTATTGGAATGTCTTTTTTACGGTTATTTGTGGATCTATTTTCAATTATTTACTTCTCGTCCGGTTATTTCCAAGTATATAAATACCTAAATAGCAAGTCTTGGTAATTATATATATGTTTATATATATATGTGTGTGTGTGTATGTGTTATATGTATATATATACATATATATATATATATATATATATATATATATATATATATATATATATATATATATATAATACACACATACACAAGGTCATGTGTGCCAATGGTTCTAATAGATTTTTGCTGGACCATACCTCATTATATCCTTCACATGTAATCAGTCTCCTTTATTTTCTGGTTATAATCTACCCATTTGCATAAAAGTATAAAAGTCGAAACTTTTCTCTTATCACAAAAGATTTAATAAGCAAGTATTTTATCAGTTTCCGTTTTTCCGTATTCTTTCCCTCAAATAAACTGTTACTTGTTTAATATCCTCTTCTTACCATTAACAGATTTTTTTTTTTCAAATACTTTTGTAAAACATGTAAATGATATGAAAATGACATAAAGGTTGTGAATATTCACCCCATTCACTTCATGATTAAATTACCTCTAGAATGAGCTTATATATATATATATATATATATATATATATATATATATATATATATATATATATATATATATATATATATATATATATATATATATTGTATATATATATATATCTATATATATATATATATATATATATATATATATATATATATATATATATATATATATATCTATATATATCCATACTATATATTCCGTATTTGAACTATTGGTTGTTGGTAACATGAGAACATACACAAGTAACAGTTTAGCTGAGAAAACATACAGAAAAACGTAAATGATAAAATACTTGTTGATTTACTGGCACAGAATATTACGACGTTTAAGCAAATGGTAAATTATAAGTAGGAAATCAAAGAGAAAGTAAGTGAAGGATACCCAAAAAATAAAAATTAGAACGAATGGCACACATGCATATATTATATATATCTATATATATATATATATATATATATATATATATATATATATATATATATATATGTAGTATGTAGTATAATCTTGTCTTTTATTACATATTCTAATTGATTATCCAATAACAACCAAGCCAACTTCAACTTAATCCAATTACTATGCAAAACTCTACGGTTATTTTACTTGTACTTTTGTGCTTTGACGGTAGAGAAAAAGAACTTTTTGGTAGATATAAATGCATAAAATATATGTACGATGCTGTTCTTAGACATGGAATGGTGCCTCGGGAATTATCTAAGAGTCAAACGAGAATCTTTTTATTTGAAGATGATTGGATAATTTATCTTGAAAGTTTCTGCGAATTTCAACCACGCCCTGAGTAATCGGACAAAAGGTTAGAAATCTTTGCACATTTTTATTCGGGTAAGCGAGGGGGAAAGGGGGTGGAAAGGGGTTGGATGGTAGGGGTCGGGGGGGGGGGGGGGGGGGGGGGGGGGGGGGGGGTGGGGGGGGGGGGGGGGGGTATTGGGGTGTCTGCGGGGGGGGGGGGGGGGGGGGGGGGGGGGGGGGGTTATTTAAAGCTTTTTATTTATATGTCATCCATTGGCTCTAGGAGATTTAAGGCTTGATTTTGTATAAAGCTATAAACATCAAACAGAATGTGTGCAACAGTTTAAATAAAAATAAGTGCTATTAAGCTCATGAGTTTCATAAAAAGAAAAGCAATATGTGCAATAATGAAACATAAAAAGAGAGCCATTAAGATCAATTCAGTATTATGATAAAGTAATTTTTGATAATTTTAAACAATTCAATATTATAATAAAGTAAGTTTTTTGAGAATTCTAAACAATTCAGTATTATAATCAAGTAATTTCTGATCATTTTAAACAATTCCATATTATAATAAAGTAATTTTTGATCATTTAAAACTTGATATATCCCACATCTCGGGCAAGTGGTCATACGAACACTCCTTCCTGAAATAACAATCGCTTTCAAATATGAAACAGCCAGAAAACTGAGTGAACTTTGCATTTGTTGTTATTTTAGCCACACAGACACACACGCACACACAACATTTGTTAATAAGTTAGGAAGAAATCCCGTTCCCGCCAGCACACATAAGACACGTACGCATTGAACGACATTTTGGAAGATTCATTAAAATTGGATGCAGTTGACGTGTATTTCCGGATTGTAATAGTTACGGAAGCTTTAAGAAATGACACAACATCTTTGTTTGCAGTGATAACGTTAGTTTGTACACGTAAACGTATATTTACAGATGTGTACATCTGGACGCATATGTGGATATGATGAAATGGTTGTTATTATTATTGATGTTAATATAATTCTTTGGAAGCTTGAATTTCAAGTCAGAGGCCCGTGTTGGCTTCATCCATATGAATAGGGTTCATCTAAAATAATAATGATAATGATAGTAATAATAAAAATTATAATAATAATATGATTATTATTATTATTATTATTATTATTATTATTATTATTATTATTATTATTTAGGGAGTATTCCAGTCTTAATGATAATAATAATGATGATGATAATAATAATAATAATAATAATAATAATAATTAATAATAATAATAATAATAGTAAGTAATATTATTATTATTATTATTATTATTATTATTATTATTATTATTATTATTATTATTATTATTATTATTCAAGGGGGTATTTCCTTCCAGTCTTATAATTAAACAAGGTATATATACAATTTAAATATTATTTTATTATTATTATTATTATTATTATTATTATTATTATTATTATTATTATTATTATTATTATTATTATTATTATTAGTTGTTATTATTATTATTCAAGGGGGTATTCCAGTCTTATTAATTACAAGGTATATATAACTTTATTTATTTTATTATTATTATTATTATTATTATTATTATTATTATTATTATTATTATTATTATTATTGTTATTGTTATTATTATTATTCAAGGGAGTATTCCAGTCCTTATAATTTAAAACAGGATATATATATATATATAAATATTATTATTATTATTATTATTATTATTATTATTTAGGGAGTATTCCAGTCCTTAATGATAATAATAATGATGATGATAATAATAATAATAATAATAAATAATAATAATAAAATAATAATAATAATAACAATAGTAATAGTTATTATTATTTTTATTATTATTATTATTATTAACCAAACAAAAACTTCTTTCAGTTTTCTTCTGAAGATTGAAAAGAAACCCACAAATTCACACTTTGTAACTTGTTTACTTCTAAGTAAAACTAAAAATGTAAATACTTAGAAGTAAACAAGTTTACAAAGTGAATTTGTGGGTTTCTTTTTCAATTATTATTATTATTATTATTATTATTATTATTATTATTATTATTATTATTATTATTATTATTATTATTATTATTATTATTATTATTATTATTATTATTCAAGGGGGTATTCCAGTCTTATAATTAAACAAGGTATATATACATTTAAATATTTTATTATTATTATTATTATTATTATTATTATTATTATTATTATTATTATTATTATTATTATTATTCAAGGGGGTATTCCAGTCTTATAATTAAACAAGGTATATATACATTTAAATATTTTATTATTATTATTATTATTATTATTATTATTATTATTGTTGTTATTATTATTCAAGGGGGTATTCCAGTCTTATAATTAAACAGGATATATATACATTTAAATATTTTATTATTATTATTATTATTATTATTATTATTATTATTATTTATTATTATTATTATTATTATTATTGTTGTTGTTATTGTTATTTATTATTATTCAAGGGAGTATTCCAGTCTTATAATTAAACAGGATATATATACATTTAA